>NC_081170.1:745000-845000 GCF_012432095.1 Onychostoma macrolepis | reverse complement strand
TTATAAGTCATACACGAAGCCGGACGGTGCAGAAAGTGCAAGACAGACTCATATAGAAGTAATAACTTACAACTTACCAGGAAATCCCTAATATGGACAAAAGCGTCCAGCTATCACTGTGTTTTCTGAAGACATTAAACACACGATTGCCACAATATATGGTTTATTTGTGCTTTTTTCAGTCATCTCCAGGTAATAAATGAAGTATATGAACAATTCAGTGCTACTTGACATAGCATTTATTACAGTACAGAAACTATTCTGCCTTATATGTGATAAAAATGAAAAAAAAGTGTTTGTAGTACATTAACAAATCATTTATTGTTTATTGTCCGACAGTGTATCTGATTTCTAAGCCAATTAAAAGAAAGAAATAAGAGAAAAAAATAAAGTTTCCTATATTCCTAGTATGTATATATATACTGTATATATGAAGTGGTATGAATACTTTCGCAAGGCACTGTGTGTGTATATATATATATATATATATATATATATATAAAATATTTATATCCCCCTCACTTCTGAAATGATGGGTATGCACCTGTATATAGTATACACGTGCTTATATACTGTCTATACAGCTAAGCACTTCTTATGTGTATGTTCTTTATGGGAAAATGCTTATGCAATTTAGCTTATTGGGTTCATATTCTGGTCGCAGCAGAAACGGCGACAAACGATCGTGACTCCTGGCACGAACTTTGGCAGCTGATACATAAAAATGTACAATAATAATAACAATAATAATAAATAAGACACCTGTGGGAACTTTGCCTTAATATTTTAAAACACCATCACTCGCCACTGAGAACAGCGTAGTTTTTACCGAGCAAACAGCAGAAACGGCGAGAAAAACCGTGGCAGCTGCCACGAACTCTGGCAGCTGCCAGGAACAACCAGTTGGCAGCTGCCACAAGAAATATGGCAGCTGCCAGAAACGGCCTGGCAGCTGCCGTGGCACCTGGGGATGCCACCGGAAGTGGCGCTGCGACCTGCCACTGTCAGGGAGAGCGCCAGCTCCTGCAGGATGATTTAGTGCCAGTAATTTTCTGTGAGATTCACTATCATCCGTTTATTCTGCAGAAGCAGCTGAAGGAGACGCAGAAGACGTTCCAGCAGAGAAAGAAAGATCTTCAGCAGCTGAGAGAGGCTGTGGAGTCTCAGAAGGTGAGTCTGGAGAAGAAAAGAAGTTTGTCTCAGTCTCAGTTCAGACTCACTGAAGCCTGAATCACTGTGTGTCCTAACAGCGCTCTGCACAGACAGCAGTGGAGGACAGTGAGAGGATCTTAACTAAAATCAGAGATCAGCAAAAAACTGCAGTGAGTCGAGCTGAAGGACGACTGGAGCGACTGGAGCAGGAGATCAATGATCTGAGGAGGAGAGACGCTGAGCTGGAGCAGCTTTCACACACACAGGATCACATCCAGTTCCTGCAGGTAACACACATCTAGAAGAACAGGGTCATAGTGGACTTGAGCAGATCCTGCTGTGACACGAGACTCACAGAGAAACACTTCATGAGTGTCTTATTATATAATCATCAGTCAGACTCTCATCTGATCATCTTCTTTTGAAAGAGAAGCCACTTACAAATAGCTTTGAAAATCTCTTAGGAATAATTTTTCTGAGCTCTTTCTTCTGGAAGATATACACTGCTTAAAAAATTAAAGGAACACTTTTTAATCAGAGTATGGCTTCAAGTCAGTTAGGCCCCGTCCACACGGAGACACGTTTAGCTGTATATGCATAAATTTTGTATCGTATAGGCTTTTCGTCCTGACGGATCTGGTGTTTTGGGAGAGTGAAACCAATATTTTTTGAAACCGGGTTCCAGAGTGGATAAATCTGAAAACGCCACCCTTGCGTATTCGTGTGGACAGCGAATCCGTATATTTTCTCAAACAATGATGTCATCAGCCCACGTCTCGCCCCTAAGCAGACTCCGCTACGTCACGTAACAGCAACAAACACATGAACAAACACTGAATGATTGTCTTTTTATTAACTAACATTAACACAGATTAATAAATCTGTGTTAATGTTCGTTTGTATACCGTGCGCAAGGTTTATGCGCATAGTCCAAGTCTTCTTCTCCGTTTTTAGTGTATCTCTGTGGGAGAATTACAGTTCCACATGCTGGTCTGCATTGTATTCTACATCGTTTTGTGTCGGTTTCGTGGTTTCTTGTGGACGCAGATATTTCTTGAGACGAAAAAGAAAAAAAGATCGGATAGGGAAAGCTCTGTCTTCATGTGGACGTAGCCTTAAACTCCTGGGATATTGATCTTGTCAGTTAAGTAGCACAGGGGGTTGTTAATCAGTTTCAGCTGCTTTGGTGTTAATGAAATTAACAACAGGTGTACCATGGGCAACAATGTGATGACCCCCAAAACAGGAATGGTTGGTAACACTTTAGAATAAGGAACACTAATTCACTATTAACTACGACTTTTCCCTCAATAAAGTCCTAATTTGCTGCTTATTAATAGTTAGTAAGGTAGTTGTTAAGTTTAGGTATTGGGTAGGATTAGGGATTTAGAATAAGGTCATGTAGAATAAGGCATTAATATGTGTTTAATTAGTACTAATAAATGGCTAATATTCTAGTAATATGCATGCTAATAAGCAACTAGTTAAGAGACCCTAAAATAAAGTGTTACCGAATGGTTTTACAGGTGGAGGCCATTGGCAATTTTTTTCCTACTCATCTTTTCTGACTGTGTTTCACTAGTTTTGCATTTGGCTAGGATCAGTGTCACTACTGGTAGCATGAGGCGATACCTGGAACCTACAGAGGTTGCACAGGCAGTCCAACTCCTCCAGGATGGCATTTGCCAGAAGGCTTGCTGTGTCACCCAGCACAGTCTCAAGAGCATGGAGGAGATTCTAGGAGATAGGCAGTTACTCTAGGAGAGCTGAACAGGGCCATAGAAGGTCCTTAACCCATCAGCAGAACCGGTATCTGCTCCTTTATGCAAGGAGGAATAGGATGAGCACTTCCAGAGCCCTACAAAATGACCTCCAGCAGGCCACTGGTATGAATGTCTCTGACCAAACAATCAGAGACAGACTTCATGAGGGTGGCCAGAGGGCCCGACGTCCTCTAGTGGGCCCTGTGCTCACTGCCTGGCACCGTGGAGCTCGATTGGCATTTGCCATTGAACACCAGAATTGGCAGGTCCGCCACTGGCACCCTGTGGTTTTCACAGATGAGAGCAGGTTCACCCTGAGCACATGTGACAGACGTGAAAGGGTCTGGAGAAGCTGTGGAGAATGTTATGCTGCCTGTAACATCGTTCAGCATGACCAATTTGGGTCAGTGATGGTCTGGGGAGGTATATCCATGGAGGGACGCACAGACCTCTACAGGCTAGATAATGACACCCTGACTGCCATTAGGTATCAGGATGAAATCCTTGGACCCATTGTCAGACCCTACGCTGGTGCAGTGGGTCCTTGGTTCCTCCTGGTGCACAACAATGGCCGGCCTCAGTTCCTGGAGGATGAAGGAATTGATACCACTGAATGGCCCCTACGCTTGGCTGATCTAAATGCAATAGAACACCTCTGGCACATTATGTTTCCGGCCATTCGACGCCACCAGATTGCACCTCTGACTGTCCAGGAGCTCAGTGATGCCCTGGTCCAGATCTGGGAGGAAATACCCCAGGACACCATCTGTCGTCTCATTAGGAGAATGCCCCTGCGTTGTCAGGCATGCATACAATCACGTGGGGGCCATACAAACTACTGAGTACCATTTTGAGTTGGACTAGCCTGGACTAGCCTGCTGCATCATTTTTTCACTTTGATTTTCGGGGTGTCTTTGAATTCAGCCCTCTAAAGGTTGATAACTTTCATTTCCATCAAACGATGTGGCATCCTTCCGTTCCTAACACATTACCCAGTCCATATCAGTATAGATATCCAGCATGATATTTTTCCCCATTGAGATATGATGTGTTTTCAAAGTGTTCCTTTAATTTTTTTGAGCAGTGTATTTAGCTGTCAAACACCAATAGTGCCACCAACAGACCAACAAACCTTTTACCAAATTTTTGCTTCTGATTCATTATGTTACGGTGAAATCAGTGAACGTGATAGTACTAATTCTGAGTAACATTCATCAAAATTAGATCAGGTGATCAGCAAACCTGATAAAGTTTGACCATAAAGACCCCAAACATGAAGTGAGGCTGTATATTAGAAATGCTTCAGCATATTGGAACCAAACCAAACATGAGCGTGTCTTAAGGGTCCTTGTTTCAGTGTCTCTAGCAGCTCTAAAGTTATAAATAATGGTCAATCTAATCGTAGCCTTTGAGCTGCTTTAGAAAGTTCACATATATTGTAAGCAGCAAATACTAGAAGCTGTAGCTCTAATGTGATATAATGAATATGAGAAGAATAAAGCTGATGCTGTGAAAGTGCTGGACTGAGGTGGGTTACTAAAGATCAGTCAAATCTGATGTTGGTGCAGGTTATTGGGTTAAGTGTGAAGCTGATGAGTTTTGATTTCTGATTTCTGTAGAGTTTCCAGTCTCTCTCAGCACCTCCTGAATCTACAGACGTAAATGATGATCTCTTCAGTTCTCTCGTCTCTTCTGATGATCTGAGAGAATCTGTCCATCAGCTGAGAGACAAACTGGAGGATTTCTACAAAGAGGATTTCAAGAAGATCTCAGACAGAGGTAAAGTCCTGGAGATTCATCTGCTCTCAGAAACGAGTCCATCATCATCTCATATCATGGAGAACATCATATTAGAAATGTCTTAGGAATGGATGCAGGATCATGAGAATCACACTGTTCATGTCTGTTGATATCCACAGCCACAGTCACCGACATTGTTCCCAGGACCAGGAACGACTTCCTACGATGTAAGTCAGTAAGAAAACAAGCAGAAAAATTCACTAAGTGTGTTCATGTTCTTCCTGTAGAAGGTGAAAGAATTGATGATGTAAATGATGATTTGCACAGATATCTGGTCATCTGTACTGAGACACTGATGATACACTGAACATGAACATGAAGAGTTCAGCTACATGAAAAGATCAAACAGATTCATAATTCCTGATTCTGATGTTTTATCTCCATCAGATTCCCATCAGCTCACTCTGGATCTGAACACACCACATAAATACCTCCGTCTGTCTGAGAACAACAGAGTGATTGTTGTTGCTTCCAGAGATCAGTTGTATCCTGATCATCCAGACAGATTTGATGTGTATCATCAGGTGTTGTGTAGAGAGAGTGTGTGTGGACGCTGTTACTGGGAGCTGGAGTGGAGAGGAGATAATGGTGTGCGTATATCAGTGTCATATAAGAGCATCAGCAGGAAGGGACGGGGTGAGTGTAAGTTTGGATCTAACGATCAGTCCTGGTGTTTGTTCTGCTCTCCCTCCAAATACACATTCTGGCACAATAAGATTGAGACTGCTGTCTCTGTAGAGTCCATCAGCAGTAGAATAGGAGTGTTTGTGGATCACGGTGCAGGAACTCTGTCCTTCTACAGCGTCTCTGACACAATGAGCCTCATCCACACAGTCCAGACCACATTCACTCAGCCGCTCTATCCTGGGTTTAATGTTCATAAAGGATCATCAGTGAAACTGTGTTGATGAATCAGAATAGACTGATGAGATATTCTACCCATAATACTTGAGCTGCATGATAAATCAGAAACATTGAGCTGTTATGAATGAATGAATATCTTTATTGTCGTTGTTCCATTACAATGAAATTGAATGCAATCCTTTAGGTGCATAGTGTAACAAAATTTAAAAAAATAAATAAATCTAATAAATAGCCAACAAATCACAGAATCAGAAACACAACATTACACAAAGAACAAGATTCAACAGTTGGTTACACAATTCATTTTCAACAGTACACAAGATGTTCAGTTAAGTTATTGCTGTATTCAAAACCAAATAGTTTAAAGGGAACCTATTATGCAAAATCCACTTTTACATGGTGTTTGGATATAAATTTGTGTTGGCAGCAATGTTGGGGGTAATGCATTACAAGTAACGAGAGTTACATAATCAGATTACTTTTTTTCAAGTAACTAGTAAAGTAACGCATTACTTTTTAATTTACAAGAAAATATCTGTTACTTTTTCAAAAATGTGATGCAAACCTGCAATAATTAAATGTTAAATAACACAAATGTATCTAATCCCATTTTGTTAACCAATGTCTTTGCTGCTGACCTTTGATGATCCAGTTCAACCATACTAATAAGAAAAAATTACTTTAGATTAACTAACAATTGTGCTTCATTGTTTTTTTGTTTTGTTTTTTTTATTGCTGAAGAGTGTTGAACCTTTTTCTCCTGCATTCTACTGTACAGATGTGAATTTACTTTTCCTTCAGCCTGAGGTTTATTCATTACACTTTTTTGTGTGAAAGAGCTTTTACATTTGCTATAAATAGAACTTATTATATTAAAAACAATCAAGCCCTGCTCATATTTAAAAATTAACGCGAAAGTAACGTAACGCATTACTTT
Source organism: Onychostoma macrolepis (assembly GCF_012432095.1). Taxonomy (NCBI): domain Eukaryota; kingdom Metazoa; phylum Chordata; class Actinopteri; order Cypriniformes; family Cyprinidae; genus Onychostoma; species Onychostoma macrolepis. The sequence goes on along the minus strand of NC_081170.1, from coordinate 838,484 downwards.
CCATAAAAAGTAACTAAGTAATGTAATTAGTTACTTTTTTAGGGAGTAATGCACTATTGTAATGCATTACATTTCAAATTAACACTGGTTGGCGATGATAAAAATGCAATGATAAAAATCTAACCACTCCTCATATTTAAACCCCTTTAAACCAAGTCAGTCTCACTAGGCCTGCTGTTTTGATCCTCACACATGTGACGTCACAGTGCATAGGGCCGGGCCACCGTGGTTTTGATTGATTTGATTGACAGACCTGCATTGCTATGGTTTCTGCCCTCAGCGGTTGTACACTGTCCTCTAATTTTCTCTGCACTCGAGCAGCCTAAGTCAACAAAGTCTCATAAGCAATCCCAATGCTCTGTGTTTGGATGTAAGACTGAAAGTAAGAGTCTTCATTTTCTCCCAACATCTGAGTTGCAGAGGATGCAGTGGATTACTTTCATTTTTCAAGGTAATGTGCCTCAAAATCTGCCTAAATACGTTTATCACTCCAGACTCCTTTCTGAATGTCATGTCGTTATAGTGCTTAGAATTTTAATCGTGTTTGTGTGCGTACATTATTGAAGTATTTTATTTGATCAGCGTCGCACTTGCGAGATTAGCTCTCGAGCCCAGTAACATGTTTCGTCGCACATTCAGTGCATTTGGCTTCCCATATGTACGGCTGAACACCGGTTCTCTCGCTCTCAGTTATGTTGCTTCTACAGGCTGTTTATTGCAGTAGATATGCATTGCAGAGAGACAAATATGCTACGTCTCTTCTGGAGACGGGGCTGGAAAATGCAGCTCATTTGCATTTAAAGCGATACACTCCAAAACAGCTCTTTTTTAGACACACCCCAAAAACGACATTTCCTAGCTGTTATAATAAATTATCTGTGGGATATTTTGGGCTGAAACTTCAAAGACACATTCTGGGGACACCCAAGACCAATATTACATCTCGTAAAAAGGGGCATAATTGGTGCCCTTTAAATTCAATTTGGACAGCAATTTCTTCCAGTGGTAATTGGGTGAAAATAAGAATTTAATCCCACACTGACATTGGTTTAATGTGTATGTGGGCCAATATATTCAATTTACATAAAATCTATGTCATTCCAAGTTTTTCACATCGGTTGGATTTGCATATTTGACTTGTTTTTTCATGTCAATTTTGTGAATTTGGTGTTTTTCAAAATTAATTGCCCAATGGGCCATGCTTGGACCCCAATGATTTTTTTTATTTTAAGATGCGAAAGAGATCTAAATTCATGATCACTTGCTGTCTGAGAGAGGCGGCTTTCTGTGTGCACACTTCAGTTGTGTGTTTAGTCAGCGCAAGGTCTTGAGTTCTTTTTCACTACTAATTACACTTAATAACTCTATTAAACATCATATATGTCCTGAATTTGCAATCGATGGCTGTTTGAGAGAGGCGTTTCCGTATACACACTTTGTCACTGCATTGAGTTCTGCAGCAAATATGAATATAAGCACTGACATCCCTGAAGTGCCAAACATCCCAATTTACACTGTGTTTTCGAAGCCAATCACAAACATGTTTGCTGAGCATGTGAACCCAATAGCCAATCAGAGTCTGTTCCAGTCAGGGTAACGCTTTATAATAACTTTCATTAATAAATCATTAACAAACATCAACTACAAAAATCATTACTTAATATTTATTCACATATCTAGAAATATGAGATAAAGTGCCATTACCAAATGATTAACAGATCATTATTTAATGTAAATTGTGTACAAATGTTTTCAAACTTTCAATTCATATACAGAATGATAATTTTTTTTTTTTTTTGTTAACACTTTATTTTAAGGTCTCTTAACTAGTTGCTTATTAGCATGCATATTACTAGAATACTAGCCATTTATTAGTAGTAATTAGGCACATATTAATGCCTTATTCTACATGACCTTATTCTACATCCCTAATCCTACCCAATACCTAGCAGCAAATTAGGAATTTATTGAGGGAAAAGTCGTAATTAATAGTGAATATTTAATTCATTCATTCATTAATCAAAACTCAAATGTAAATATTCTAATATTTTGAGATACTGATTTTTGACTTTCATGAACTGTAAGCTCTAATCCTCAAAATTAAAATAATTTAAAAAAATGTTTTACTTTACATGTAATGAATCTAAAATATATGAAAGTTTCACTTTTTGAAATAAGTTACAAGAAAAAATGAACTTTTTCACAACATTCTAATTTATTGAGATGCACCTGTATTCATTAACTCATAATGACAGTCTGTAACGGTCATACATTTGGTCTTTGTTTTTTGTGTAGAATTCTACTATTTGTACATCTTAAATCATTTATTAATTATTTGTTGATGTTTTTGCAGTACCCAATCTAAAGTGGAAACTATTAATCAATTGTAAGTGATTATAGACATTTACTAATCATTAGTACCTTTATGGACATTCATTCTGATTGCAAAAAGTGTCCCAAATAACTGCAATTCACCCTATTTTCACATCTTTACAAATCATTTATTAATCATTTGTTCATGTTTTTGCAGTACCCAATCTAAAGTTGAGACTATTTATCATTTGTAAATGTTTATAAATACTTAATTTATTATTTATCAAAACGATGCAATATAAACAGACTGAATCGTTCTCTCTTATAGAAATCAAATTGACCCCTGTACACTGCTGACCACTTACCCAACCCTTAAACCTACCTATACCACCAAACCCAACCCGGTCTCATCAATCTGCGTATAAATAACACGAGTTTACACTTTCCAAGTGTGTGTAATGCATACGCCAAAGTCCAATTTTGCGTGCATATGACACGCCAATCCTTCCCATTAACTTCGGTGGAGAGCAAATGCATCCGAATACCACGCAGCATCTTCAGTGGGAGTGACATCACCAGCGAGGCTCAGTTTGCCCAGTTCACCTGATGCGCGTACTCCTTCAAACAGGTAAGTAAGGGCAACAATCTTTTTATGTAACGAGATCACGGGTTCAACGATATAGTTTGAATTATTTCAGTGTTTCTGCATCATGTTAGATGAGGTAATGTGTTAACATGTCAGCGTATGCAATCAAATGAGTTGTCAGTGGAACAGTGGGCTGCTTAGTTAGCACAGCTGGTAACCTGCCATTGACATTAGCCTAAGCTAACTTCTACTGTATGCACAGTTACCAACTCTCGCGAGACAGATAAGCAACTGCAGCTTCAAAAACAAGCCCAATATTAATTTTTTTATGATTTATTATCATCAATATTATTAATTATCAATTATTTATTACCAATAAATGAGCCTGCAACATATTACACTGAAACCACTCTTTTATCTGAAAAGCAAAAACAGAGGCTATTTTACAAAAATTTGCAAACTGCAACAAAAGTGGGTACAAAACTCATCTCCAATCACCTGTGAGCAGAATAGGATTGGAGAGATGGAAAAGGAGAAAAGCACAAGAGCTTCAAAGGGGAGCTGTAACATAGCCACATATTTATAGCCTAAAATATATAAGGGTCATTCTATCAAAAATTTCTGTCCCTAGCCTTAGAAATATTACACTTGGCTACAATTTTTTTTATTTTAAAATGAAACAATGGAACAATATTTGAACAATTACACCTTCTTAAGCCATCAATGTGGCAATATTTGTTTTTAATTAATTATAAAGAATTCCAAGCACCACAAAACTGCTCGTCCCCATAGCCATATACAGAGGGAAAGAGCTTTATTTTGAGGTCAAAAACAGGTTTTTCTTTCATTTAAAATAAAATAATTTTCAAATAAATAACTATCAAATAAATGACATATAAAAAATGCAACATAAATATTATAGAAAAATATATAAAATATTATATTAAATTATAATATATATTATATTAAAAAGAAAATATTATATAATATGATTTAAAAGATTATAAAAAGATTTTAAAAATCATTAAGCTGTCATTTATGTGTATTCATGAAGTCAAAAGGTAATCTAATAATGTGGTCTAAATTTAAATGTTAAAAAAAGAAATACATTTGAAGACATCTTGCTATACCAGGCTATTCGAACCAAATGTATTTACTCAGTATTAGGATATGACTACTTGTTTTTTATTACAGCCCATGATAATTAATACATTACAAAAACATTATAAAAATTAGGCTAAAAGAAAGTCATCCCACTCCTCTACATCTACTTCTATCATCGCTTGGATTACAGCGTCACGTGCCTTCTTTTTGAATGTGATTTTTCTCCAATGAGGGGGCGGAACATACGGCAAATTACGCTACAGCACTTATATTATTGCACTGGTTGGATATTATGGCTATTAACTGCGAGCAGACAGAGTGTCAATCAATGCACAGGAGAATACAGCGACCATTAATAAAGAAACGATGTTGCTTGTCAGATTTCCCCAACAAGCAACCATATTTTTTTTTTAAATAAGCCCAAAAAACCGCAACCCGCGACCAGGGTTTATTTCCCGCAACTTTACAAAAAAATATAATATGCGGACTTGGCAACTGTGACTGTATGTTGAACTGTTGCCGTTTGAAATAAATAAATAAAACTGTTTTTAATCATGTTGTGACATGGATCATCAGCTTTTAGACATGGCTGATGATAGCACAACAAATCAACCAACCCAGTATTGCTTGATAATTATGATCATGTAAAAAGTCCATACATTTACCATATTTTTATCATAGTAACTGTTGCTCAACCATGTCATGTGTAGTCAATACACAGTAACTACAACATATACCATGCCTCTCATAACTGTAGTTTTACTGTGGTATTTTTTTGTAGGTATGGTAACCACAACACCTTTTCATGATTTTACCATAGTAAAGTAACTGTGCTTACTGTCTACTCTTTGTATGGGTTTACCACAGTAACCATTGTTTTACTGTGGTATTTGTAGTTAAAGCACAATAACCACAACACATACTATGCGTTTACCACATTAACCGTAGTTTTACTGTGGTATTTGTTGTTAAAGCACAATAACCACAACACCATGCTTTTAGTCGACCACTGGTCCCGAGAGTTTGGGACTCAGCTCATGTCCAACTCCAGCAGGCAGTGCGGAGACACAAAACCTATGCAGATGCCCGCCGGTCTTCCACCCCCGTCTATCATCCTGGAGATAAGGTCTGGCTCTCCACCCGGGATCTGCGTCTCCGCCTGCCCTGCCGGAAGCTGAGTCCCTGCTATATCAGTCCCTTTACCATCGAGAGGCAGATAAATGAGGTCACCTTCCATCTCCAACTCCCTGCACGGTATCGTATCCATCCATCATTCCATGTCTCACTCCTCAAGACCGTCTCTCCCTCTGTCACAGAACCCAATGAGCCCGCAGTACCTCCTCCTCCCGAAATCATCGAGGTGCTATCTTGGACTCTCGGCAACGAGGTGGTCGCCTGGAATATCTGATTGACTGGGAGGGGTACGGGCTGGAGGAAAGGTCCTGGGTGGACCGGGACGATGTGCTGGATCCCACTCTCCTGGCTGAGTTTCACCTGAACAACCCTGACCGTCCAGCACCCCGTGGCCGTGACTGATCCCATTGCCGTAATAGGGCATCAGGAGCCACCCCTGGACGAGGGGGTACTGTCAGAGAGTCACCACAGTCACCACAGTCTCCACTAACGACACTCACCAGATCCCAATCCCCTGATTTCTAATCACCGCCACCTGTCAGCACTCATCAACAGCACTATATCCCTGCACTCCTCCAGTTCTCTCACTGTCTGGTCTCAAACTATCTATGTTGACTAACCTGACTCACTTACCTTTTGTTTACTTACCAGTTGCTCCAGTGTTCCTATCCCTGTTCTCCACCACTCCAGTTCTCCCCCGTCTCCACGCTCCGCTGTTCCCTCTGGACCCCCTGGAAAAGGACAAAGGACATTCATACTCAGATAAGCCCCATTGGCATTCCCATTCCCCCCTGCTTACCTGGACATTCTGCTCATCTCATTCCCCTCTGCTGCTCCTCAATAAACCTGTTGATTGTATTGCACTTACCTCTGTGTCCTGTGTCTATCTGCTGACATATGAAGCCTTGAATATTATTTGGCATCTTATAACATTTTCTGTAAACAATTTTTTTTTTTTTTTTTTTTTGTAAATATAGACAATGTTTTTTTTTTTTTTTTTTTAAAGGGTTTTCTATTGCATATTTCTTAGTTACCTCTATGCAAATACATGTATATAATCTAAACTGCTTTTTTTTCCATAGTGGCACAAACTGGAGAGAGAATGCTGTTCTGGGCACTATTTGGGAAAAGTTTGATATATCAATAAACATTTGAAAATGACTACAAAATGTGTGATTCATGAATTTATTTTATTTTTATTTTTTTTTAATCCCATAGTTCAACTGGCAGATCTAAGAATGACAAGTTTGTAGGGTCCATTTCCAGGAAACACAGAAGTGATTGATTGTTTTCCTTTAATACACTATAAATACACTGTACATGTTACAGAAGCACAATTGAATAGTAGAAAAATACTGCATGTTTTGTTTTGCGGTGCTAAATTCCCTACACCTTCTACCTTATTTTATTTATTCTCAGGTTAGGTAAAGAAATTCAAGTCTGTCCTCTCCTATAAGCATGTACATTTTCAAAATAGGTCTCAGAAGACTTCTCCGTGGTCTGTTCTGCTCATGTTATAAATCAGAGTCTTCAGGCAGGCAAGCTTCTTAGTTATAATTAAGTATAGTTTTATTGTATATAGGTTAAATACATTACAAATAAAACAGAAATAAAAATAAAGGTATATAATTTGTAAGCTCGGTTGTCTAGAGGCATCACTGGCAAGGTCACCGGTACCGGAGAAGCTGTCACACAGAACCAGCATCTGATTTTCTTCATCGTACTTCAGTCCTTTATAGACAGCAGGTGGATTCCAATGTCTTGATGTCATTAGGTCTGGAAATTCCCTAAGAAGATTCCTATATAAAGTCCTCCATTTTCAAATTTTTCTTCTCCTAGATTTTCTTCTTAGATGCCTCCTTTGCTGCGTCTGCAACACATCACTCAACGGTAACATTCATTTCCTTAAAGCTCTGGCTAATACATGTTTTATTCCTATTCCTATTGATATATGCTATAACATTTTCTTAATAAATTCTTAATACAATACCATGTGTTGTGTCTTTCTTAATAAACCACTTTCAATAAAACAAATACAATAACATGTTTGGTGTCTTCCTTAATAAACTACTTTCAATAAAACAAATACAATAATATGTGTGGTCTCTTTCTCAATAAACCACTTTCAATAAAATGAATACAATTACATGTGTGGTCTCTTTCTTAATAAACCAACACTTATAATAACTTGTAGTTACAATGAAAAGGTATTAAAGAAATAAAAAAAGGCAAACTTGCAGTAGTACAAGATTAAACATTTTGACTTATTTTTCATGCAGTATATGCAAACTTTTGAGTTTAAATATCGTACAGTAATATTAGTGTAAAAAATGTATACAATGGGAACTATTACGCTCTTGTTTGGGGAAAAAAATCACTATAATCAACATATCTGTTGCTGAGTTAGGTTAACCACATGATGCCATCTGTTGTTGCAATTTTATATTGAGTGGAGACAAATAAATCTTTTAACTGATTAACTGATCTGTCCATTCACCACAAGAACCCTGAAGATCCTGTGATAAATGACCTTATGTGGACAAGTAAGTGTGAAGCCTCTGCTCAACTGGGTTGCCATTGGCTTTGAAGTTCCCTTAGCACTCGCAGAACTTGCTGTGATTGGACTATCTTTTAACCCAAATTAAAAAAAGCTTAATGTTTTAAAGTACGTTTTGCTGTTATTATTACGTCAGTAATACCTTCAGTTAACAATGCAGTGTTGCTATGTTGTGAGAAATTACCACTTTACCGAGATCGTAACCTTAAACCTGAGCATAAGTTTATTATACTACAAATACCAGCGTTTGAATGGCATAGGCTTATGGGTAATGTCGTTTAAAATGTTTAATAATAAAATGGGGAAAATACAATCTTTTTTTAACAAAGGTACATTTAAACATGTTCATTGTGCAAATATTTATGACATATTTAAGAGGCAGGCTGAAATTTGGTATTTTACTAAGAGCACTCTTTTAAACACCTTTATACCACCTTTCCACATATGTTTGAAAACTCTGTCCAACATTATATAATTAACATAGCATAGTTATCCTGCCAAATTTCTCTTTAAAACTATAATCAGACTTTGATTTACATCCATTTGAAATGTTAATTGTTTTTGCTCTTCCAGGGGAGAAGTTCCTAAGGATGGAAGGGCAGTAAAACATGCACAGATCTATTCTCAATATCACAACAAACTGTGCTGAGTCACAATTTTTAGATTGTCTTTTCAGCAACTTGCCAATATATAAGTTGCAAGTCATAGTTATCTTAGAATAAGAATAGACCCCAAAAAATACACATCAGTGCCTATTTGGAATGGGCTCCATTTATTTCATTAGATCAGGAGCAAGAATACAATGTTGACAGTAAACAAAGACACCAACTTAAACAACTAATATTGTGACACTTCATTGTACTGTAAGGCCAATGTTTCATTCAGTAAGACAAGGTACAGACAGTGTGTGGTTTATGATGCAAAAGCCATACAATTCATGCAATTCAAAGAATCATAATACAAAAGACCTAATTTGTATCTCTGTGTTAGAAATGTTTCATCTTTGTCCTTTTCAGGTACTAAACATCAGTAATGTCCATGCTCATGGGACAAAACTTGTATTTAGGGTGTGGAAAATTAATAAACAATATATAGTATTTTTAATTGTTGCACTGGACTTACCATTGATTCTTGTTGGAGTTATGGGCTAAAAGAATCCCTCCACCACTATCTTGCAGTTGTGAAGTTGTGAAGTTTACTTTTATGGGCTGTAACATCTGAGCTGTCGCAGTAGAGCTGTTCATGAATGCAGTCTTCACAGCAGATATCTGATGGGTTCAGGCAGCAGTGCTGCACTTGGTGGCCATTGAATTGATATCATCATCAACTGGCTTCATCTTCCTTCAAACAAACAGGAAAAACAATAAGTCAACGATAACTCTAGAGAAATAGTTTTGGTGAATACAGATGCAGGTGTCAGTACTCACCATATTCGGTCATTTCCTGCCCAAATCCCAGAGATGATGCACAGCTGATTTGCTCATTCTGGGAGCATCTCAATAAATTAGAATGTTGTGGAAAAGTTCATTTATTTCAGTAATTCAACTCAAATTGTGAAACTTGTGTATTAAATAAATTCGATGCACACCGACTGAAGTAGTTTAAGTCTTTGGTTCTTTTAATTGTGATAATTTTGGCTCACATTTAACAAAAACCCACCAATTCACTATCTCAACAAATTAGAATAAAAAAAACATTTAAAAAAAAAAAAACATTTTTAGTGAATTGTTGGCCTTCTGGAAAGTATGTTCATTTACTGTATATGTACTCAGTACTTGGTAGGGGCTCCTTTTGCTTTAATTACTGCCTCAGTTCGGCGTGGCATGGTGGTGATCAGTTTGTGGCACTGCTGAGGTGGTATGGAAGCACAGGTTTCTTTGACAGTGGCCTTCAGCTCATCTGCATTTTTTTTTTGGTCTCTTGTTTCTCATTTTACTCTTGACAATACCCCATAGATTCTCTATGGGGTTCAGGTCTGGTGAGTTTTCTGGCCAGTCAAGCACACCAACACCATGGTCATTTAACCAACTTTTGGTGCTTTTCGGCAGTGTGGGCAGGTGCCAAATCCTGCTGGAAAATGAAATCAGCATCTTCAAAAAGCTGGTCAGCAGAAGGAAGCATGAAGTGCTCCAAAATTTCTTGGTAATCAGGTGCAGTGACTTTGGTTTGCAAAAAACACAATGGACCAACACCAGCAGATGACATTGCACCCCAAATCATCACATACTGTGGAAACTTAACACTGGACTTCAAGCAACTTGGGCTATGAGCTTCTCCATCCTTCCTCCAGACTCTAGGACCTTGGTTTCCAAATGAAATACAAAACTTGCTCTCATTTGAAAAGAGGACATTGGACCACTGGGCAACAATACAGTTCTTCTCCTCAGCCCAGGTAAGACGCCTCGGATGTTGTCTGTGGTTCAGGAGTGGCTTAACAAGAGGAATACGACAACTGTAGCCAAATTCCTCGACACGTCTGTGTGTGGTGGCTCTTGATGCCTTGACCCCAGCCTGAATCCATTCCTTGTGAAGTTCACCCAAATTCTTGAATCGATTTTGCTTGACAAACTGTCACAGGCCGAAACGAGCCCTTATTGAATGTACCACCTCAAGGAGTTACCCAGAGACACCACAGACGGGAAACAAGGTAAGTAATAAAAGTTCAGTTTTATTAAATTAAAATCCTAATTGCTAAAATACGTCGTGAAGGAGTTCCAACTCCGTTCTCTTCTGTCCAGCAGCGGTGGACAATGGGACAGGCTGTGGTAAGAGGTTTTCATACAGCGGCTTCTCTTCAGAACAGACAGCAGATGATGGAACAGACTGTGGTAAGAGGTTTTCGTACAGCGGCTTCTCTTCAGAACAGACAGCAGAGGATGGGACAGACAATGGTAGGGAATCTACTCACAGCGGCTTCTCTCCAGAACAGACAGCGGCAGACAATGGAACAGACTGTGGTAAGAGGTTTTCATACAGCGGCTTCTCTTCAGAACAGACAGCAGATGATGGAACAGACTGTGGTAAGAGGTTTTCATACAGCGGCTTCTCTTCAGAACAGACAGCAGGTGATGGAGCAGAAGCAGCTTCTCTCCAGAACAGACAGCGGCAGACAATGGAACAGACGGTGGTAAGAGGTTTTCATACAGCGGCTTCTCTTGAACAGACAGCAGATGATGGAACAGAAGCAGCTTCTCTCCAGAACAGACAGCGGCAGACAATGGAACAGACTGTGATAAGAGGTTTTCATACAGCGGAGCGGCCCCTCTCCACTAGGCCAACGGGTGGAAGCAGGATCCTACACCCACACTTGTACATGCAGTATATCACTTCAAAAAGCACACGTGTTCACTTCACACCAAACACTGCAATCCACAACAAACTCACAGTGAATAAGGCTCCCACTCGCGGTCCCAGCCGGCGTCCTCTCCCATAAAGAAGTCCAAATATCCAACGTTATAAGGAATCTATGCTGCATAGATGATGTGAATGCTCAGCCACTCTTCAATCCTTATCACTTTCACTTCATAGATCCATTCTTCTAGTCCCCCGAGAATAAAGTTCCGCCTTCCCGCCGCGTTAATCCTTCCCGCTCCGTTCCTCCCTCCCTTCACGCCGGAATGCCCTTTTTATAATGCCACATCATGGATACGTGTCCCAATCACAGTGGACTTTCCTCTCTCGCACAGCTGACGCTCATCTCTTCGTTTAATAACTGCGCCCGGACACAAAACATGGGGGGAAAAACCGGAACCAGCCCGGTGTCCCACTATAACTGCCCCCACCCGGAAACATTTCCCGGGATAATAGTTCCTCTTCGTCCATCACCTTGTGACATCCTCCCCCACCATTTCGGTCTAGTCCCTAGACCGGGGGCGCCGAAACCCAATCTCCATACCTCTCAGGGGGTCGTCCTCGTGTCTCCCGTTGGGAACGTCTAGGGGGCGAAACAGGGTTCACTCTTCTCACCTCCACATCCGGGCACCTCGGGACCACCGCCCACCCCACCACGGGTGGTCTCGGGGACACCGGGACTGCAGGAATGGCTGCCGTAGGCTTCGGATAATTTGGGCAAGGTCGGAGTAGGTTCCGATGCAACACCCGCTCAGGACCAGACTTCCCTTCGGGCCGAACGGTGTATACTGGCTGGTGGGGTCTTTGTTGTCGCTCCACCACATATGGCTGGGCCTCCCACCGATCACTGAGCTTCCCCTTCCCTTGACGCCGATTGTCCCGTATGAGTACCCGCTCTCCAGGTAACAGGGGGGCCTCTCGAGCTGTTCGATCGTACAGCCTCTTGTTTTTAACAGCCGCCCTACCAATTCGATCCGTTACTCGTTGGTAGGCCGCATGGAGTTGCTGGTGATGACGAGTCGCCCAATCGGTAAGACTCGGAGATTCTTCGACTGTAGCCGTCCCCCAGAGCAAGTCCGTGGGCAGGCGCACATGTCTCCCGAACATCAGGTAGGTAGGGGCGTAGCCGGTAGTACTATGCACACTGTTATTATACGCCTGTATCAGGGCAGGGAGGCTGTCTGTCCAATGGCTCTGATGGTCTGTGTCCAGAGTTCCTAATAGGCTCAACAGGGTCTGATTAAACCGTTCGCACCCTCCGTTGCCTTGAGGGTGGTACGGAGTGGTATGGGTCTTCTTACACCCGTAGAGCCGGCACAATTCCTGCACAACCTTGGACTCGAAATTTGGCCCTTGATCGGAATGTAAGGTTTCCGGACACCCAAACGGTTGAAACACCGTCCTCCAGAGGGCATTCACAGTAGTGGTCGCTGTTTGGTCTAGAGTTGGAATCGCCCAAGCATATTTTGTGAATAGATCTGTCACCACCAGGATATTCTGGAAACGATCGATGGGTCGGCTCAGCGTCAGGTAATCCATAGCCACAATGTGTAAGGGGGCCTTAGGGCGCAATGGAACCAGAGGAGCCCTCACCTCTCTTCGGCCTTTGAAGAGCATACAGCGAGGGCATCCCTGGATGAACGAATTTACGGACGCCTCCATCCCAATCCAGTAGAAGCATCTCCGCAACAGGGACACAGTTCTCTCCTGCCCTTGGTGTCCCAACTGGGCATGATAGGCTTGTAACAGCAGCTGAATCTGACCTTCCGGTACTACCACCTGGAGCACAGCTTCGCGGGTTACCGGGTCCTGGACGGAGCGACAAACCACTCCATCTTTTAGGCAGAGCCACTCCCGTTGTCCGAGAAGCTTCTTCACTACCCGTGTCTGAGTCTGTCTCTCTGCTGCTCCAGGAAGAATCCCCCTCTCCAGACAAGCCCGTACCACCACCAAGTCACCATCCTCCTTTTGCCGTTCCTTCCATCGCTGAGGGTTCCAACCCCAACTAGCAGGAGTTTCCTCCGGATGACATCCGGACGCCTCTACCACTCCTACCATCAGCTCCTCCTCGTGCTCAGCCGAACGCGTCGGCGGAGGACCACCAGTCTCAGACACCGGGAGTCTGGACAGTACATCAGCGTTAGTATGCTCTCGGCCTGGTCGATACTGTAGCTGGTAGTCGTAGTTGGCCAGCTGAGCTACCCACCGCTGTTCGACTGCCCCCAATTTGGCCGTATGTAAGTGTACCAACGGATTGTTATCCGTGACCACGAGGACCTGTGCTCCCCACAGGTAATCTTTAAACTTCTCACATACGGCCCACTTCATGGCCAGCAGCTCAATCTTAAAGGAACTGTAATTGGAATCGTTCCACTCCGCCGGATGGAGGCTCCTGCTCGCATAAGCAATAACCCGTTCCATTCCCTGTTGTCGTTGGGCCAGCACTGCTCCCAGCCCGGTATTACTGGCGTCAGTATAAAGGATGAAGGGTTGGGTGAAATCCGCATAGGCCAGAATGGGAGCCTGCAGTAATTCTTGTTTAAGCCTTTGAAAGGCTATTTCACATGCGGAATCCCAAGTGACGGGGGGAGATCCTCGGCCACGAGGGCGACCCGAGCCCGCAAGAAGTTGGTTCAATGGCTTGGCAGTCCTGGAGAAATCCTTTATGAAACGCCGATAGTACCCCACAAAACCCAGAAAGGATCTTACTTGCCGCACCGTCTTAGGGGGTTCCCAACCCTGGACGACCGCCACTTTATCCGGGTCCACAGAGACTCCAGCTGCACTCACACAGTGACCCAGGAATTTCACCTCCTTTCGGAACAATTGGCACTTGTCTGGTTGTAACTTCAGACCATATTTCTCCATTGCTTGAAACGCCTGTTCCAGATGCCGTAGGTGTGAGGTAAAATCCGGGGAATAAACGATCACATCGTCCAAATACACCAGTGTGGAATCCATCAACTGACTGCCCAGGCACCGCTGCATCAACCGCTGGAATGTAGCCGGGGCGTTACACAGTCCGAACGGCATCCGGTCCCATTCGAAGAGCCCAAAGGGGGTAGCGAATGCAGTCTTCTCCCGATCCCCCTCCTCCACCCGTACCTGCCAATACCCACTGGCAAGATCTAAAGTGGAATACCACGCGGCCTGTGTCAAACTGGTGAGGGAATCCTCTATCCTCGGCAAGGGGAAAGCGTCTTTCTTGGTAACTTGATTCAGCTTTCGATAATCCACACAAAATCTCCAAGCTCCAGTCTTCTTCCGTACTAAGACGATTGGGGCAGCCCACGGGCTACTACTCTCGCGGATAACCCCCTTCTCCAGCATCCCTCATAGCAGGGTACGGATCTCCGAATACAGAGTTGGTGGCACCGGACGGTATCGCTCCCGACTGGGTGCGGCATCGCCGGTACAGATCGAATGCTTCACAATGTCTGTACACCCATAGTCCTCGTCATGAGCCGAGAATATATGCTGCCACTTTACCAAGAAGTCCTGGAGCCGTTGTGCCTGGTCCTCTTCCAGACCCTCTCCTCGCAGTGACTCCCCCAGGAGATGGGCCGGCATCCCCCCCCAATAGGGTCCTTCTGCGGATCCACCCGCCCAAGGGCCACCTCGACCACCGTAGAGCTTACTTGACAAAAGCGTACTTCTCCGCCCTCCCTCACCTGGTCAGGGCTCACCGATGTCACTCGGACCAACCGCTGATGGCGGTAGAGGTTAACAGGGTATGGGTTCACATTCTGCACCCTCACGGGAACACGGCCTCGACAGGCCACCGCAAGCCCTCGAGCCACTTCAACACTTTGGCAGTCCCGATGGGGCTCCACCAGGACCCAATCTTCTGGTCCGTACGGCCGCGCGGGTAACCGGGCCCAGACAACAGCTTCACTCCTTGCTGGAACAGAAAGAGCATATCGACAGGCCACTCGGCCAGTATCTTCTCGGTCCCCCTGGGAACTAGCCATCTGGATTCTACGACAATCAGCCACGATCCGCTCCCATTCCCTCCTCTCCGCCAACGGAGTGGTTCGAGCTGGGCTAACATGAAACACTTCTTCCCAACAATCCGTAAGGACATTCATACCCAGAAGAGCTCGATGTACCCCCAAGCAGTGGTCTCGAACAACCACAACCCCTTTCTGGGGTACGGTAACTCCATGAATCTCAAAATCAGTTACCAAGTACCCAACATAGGGAATATCCAGGCCATTCGCCCCTCTCAGAGTGAGCCACGGAGCTTCCATTCCCTGCAGTTGATGGACATCAAAAAGTTCTTGGGACAAACTTTCAGAAAACAAGGTGACTTGGGAGCCAGTATCCATCAGGCACCGGAACGCAATGCCATGCACTTGGACCTCCACAGTCGGACAGTGCCCCACCAAACTGTCTCTAGGAACAAACAACGAAGAAGGGTCCGTTAAAGGGGTCCCGACCACTTGACCCAAAATGGCCGGTGACTCTAAAAACCCCCTTGCGAACCACGGCGAGAGCCGCACTGGCGGCCAATGTGCCCAGACTCTCCGCAGCTATTACATATTGGCCGTCCCTGTTCGTCCCACTGGAACCTCGGACCGGTAGGCCGGGCAGAACGTCGTCCCGGTTATCGACTCCCATCCGAGTAGGAACGTTCCCGGGGCAAGGTCGGGGGATAAGGCCGCTCCCGGCGCAACTCCTCCAAAATGGTTCTGGACAGCTCAGTCATCTGCTCTCGAACGTCCTGCAGAAGCTCTGTCCGCAAGGTCTGCTTCCAATCAGAGACTTCCAAAGGTGTAGGGGCACAAATCCCACTAGTGGTCATACACACGGAAGAATCAACCGTCTCTGCATGGTCCAGTTCCAGGGCCAAGGCCTCTCGCCGCAGATCTTCAAACGTCAGCCCAGGATCCCGGCGAAGCTGTAACCGTAAACTCTGCCGGATGGGCCCCTCACGGAGTCCCAAGAGGAACTGATCCCGCAACAAGGTCTCTTCTTCCCCCAAGCCATGATCACGTCGCCCCTTCAACCTAGCAAACTGCTCCCGTAGTCGTAAGGCAAAAGCCCGCAGAGTCTGCCTGGGTCCTTGTTTACAATTAAAGAACTGGGCTCTCAGGATGGCCACCGGAGTGGCGTCACCATACTGCCCGAACAGGAAATCAAAGATTGCTTGGGCAGTGCCTCGGGTTGCTTCGGGCGCGGCTTGTACCTCCCTTTTAGCCTCGCCTTCCAGTGAATTCAACACAAACTGAGTCTTCTGCAATGCACTCAGCCCCTGTAGTCCCGCCAGGTACTCTACCTGAGCCTTCCAGTCCGTCAAACTCAATTCTGATCCTGGTCCTCCATACTTCTGGGCCCAGGGGGCACCCACAAAGACAGGCGTAACAGGAGGCCGAACTGCCGGCAAGTCTTCGTCCGCCATCATGGGCCTCTGGTCGCTCAACTCAAGGTGGAAACCCTGCCGACTACGCCAAGTTGTCACAGGCCGAAACGAGCCCTTATTGAATGTACCACCTCAAGGAGTTACCCAGAGACACCACAGACGGGAAACAAGGTAAGTAATAAAAGTTCAGTTTTATTAAATTAAAATCCTAATTGCTAAAATACGTTGTGAAGGAGTTCCAACTCCGTTCTCTTCTGTCCAGCAGCGGTGGACAATGGGACAGGCTGTGGTAAGAGGTTTTCATACAGCGGCTTCTCTTCAGAACAGACAGCAGATGATGGAACAGACTGTGGTAAGAGGTTTTCGTACAGCGGCTTCTCTTCAGAACAGACAGCAGAGGATGGGACAGACAATGGTAGGGAATCTACTCACAGCGGCTTCTCTCCAGAACAGACAGCGGCAGACAATGGAACAGACTGTGGTAAGAGGTTTTCATACAGCGGCTTCTCTTCAGAACAGACAGCAGATGATGGAACAGACTGTGGTAAGAGGTTTTCATACAGCGGCTTCTCTTCAGAACAGACAGCAGAGGATGGAACAGACAATGGTAAGGAATCTACTCACAGCGGCTTCTCTCCAGAACAGACAGCGGCAGACAATGGAACAGACTGTGGCAAGAGATTTTCACATAGCGGCTTCTCTTCAGAACAGACAGCAGGTGATGGAGCAGACTGTGGTAAGAGATTTTCATACAGCGGCTTCTCTTCAGAACAGACAGCAGCAGACAATGGTAGGGAATCTACTCACAGCGGCTTCTCTCCAGAACAGACAGCGGCAGACAATGGAACAGACTGTGGTAAGAGGTTTTCATACAGCGGCTTCTCTTCAGAACAGACAGCAGATGATGGAACAGACTGTGGTAAGAGGTTTTCATACAGCGGCTTCTCTTCAGAACAGACAGCAGAGGATGGAACAGACAATGGTAAGGAATCTACTCACAGCGGCTTCTCTCCAGAACAGACAGCGGCAGACAATGGAACAGACTGTGGCAAGAGATTTTCACATAGCGGCTTCTCTTCAGAACAGACAGCAGGTGATGGAGCAGACTGTGGTAAGAGATTTTCATACAGCGGCTTCTCTTCAGAACAGACAGCAGCAGACAATGGTAGGGGATCTACTCACAGCGGCTTCTCTCCAGAACAGACAGCGGCAGTCAATGGAACAGACTGTGGTGAGAGGTTTTCATACAGCGGCTTCTCTTCAGAACAGACAGCAGATGATGGAACAGACTGTGGTAAGAGGTTTTCATACAGCGGCTTCTCTTCAGAACAGACAGCAGAGGATGGAACAGACAATGGTAGGGAATCTACTCACAGCGGCTTCTCTCCAGAACAGACAGCGGCAGACAATGGGACAGGCTGTGATAAGAGATCTTCATACAGCGGCTTCTCTTCAGAACAGACAGCAGGTGGTGGAGCAGACTGTGGTAAGAGATTTTCATACAGCGGCTTCTCTTCAGAACAGACAGCAACAGACAATGGTAGGGGATCTACTCACAGCGGCTTCTCTCCAGAACAGACAGCGGCAGTCAATGGAACAGACTGTGGTGAGAGGTTTTCATACAGCGGCTTCTCTTCAGAACAGACAGCAGATGATGGAACAGACTGTGGTAAGAGGTTTTCATACAGCGGCTTCTCTTCAGAACAGACAGCAGGTGATGGAGCAGAAGCAGCTTCTCTCCAGAACAGACAGCGGCAGACAATGGAACAGACGGTGGTAAGAGGTTTTCATACAGCGGCTTCTCTTCGGAACAGACAGCAGATGATGGAACAGAAGCAGCTTCTCTCCAGAACAGACAGCGGCAGACAATGGAACAGACTGTGATAAGAGGTTTTCATACAGCGGAGCGGCCCCTCTCCACTAGGCCAACGGGTGGAAGCAGGATCCTACACCCACACTTGTACATGCAGTATATCACTTCAAAAAGCACACGTGTTCACTTCACACCAAACACTGCAATCCACAACAAACTCACAGTGAATAAGGCTCCCACTCGCGGTCCCAGCCGGCGTCCTCTCCCATAAAGAAGTCCAAATATCCAACGTTATAAGGAATCTATGCTGCATAGATGATGTGAATGCTCAGCCACTCTTCAATCCTTATCACTTTCACTTCATAGATCCATTCTTCTAGTCCCCCGAGAATAAAGTTCCGCCTTCCCGCCCCGTGTTAGTCCTTCCCGCTCCGTTCCTCCCTCCCTTCACGCCGGAATGCCCTTTTTATAATGCCACATCATGGATACGTGTCCCAATCACAGTGGACTTTCCTCTCGCACAGCTGACGCTCATCTCTTCGCTTAATAACTGCGCCCGGACACAAAACATGGGGAAAACCGAACCGCCCGGTGTCCCACTATAACTGCCCCCACCCGGAAACATTTCCCGGGATAATAGTTCCTCTTCGTCCATCACCTTGTGACAAATCCTCATAAGGTTGCGGTTCTCTCGGTTGGTTGTGCATCTTTTTCTTCCATACTTTTTCCTTCCACTCAACTTTCTGTTAACATGCTTGGATACAGCACTCTGTGAACAGCCAGCTTCTTCGGCAATGAATGTTTGTGGCTTACCCTCCTTGTGAAGGGTGTCAATGATTGTCTTCTGGACAACTGTCAGATCAGCAGTCTTCCCCATGATTGTGTAGCCTAGTGAACCAAACTGAGAGACCATTTTGAAGGCTCAGGAAACCTTTGCAGGTGTTTTGAGTTGATTAGCTGATTGGCATGTCACCATATTCTAATTTGTTGAGATAGTGAATTGGTGGGTTTTTGTTAAATGTGAGCCAAAATCATCACAATTAAAAGAACCAAATACTTAAACTACTTCAGTCTGTGTGCATTGAATTCATTAATGTTAATGATATAAGAAATTCAAAAGAAAATATAAAAAAAAAAAAGATAGCATTTTTATTTCTGGTATTGTTATATTTTTATGTTAGTAAGTGGTGTTAAAAAATGCTCTGTGCATAATGAGCTGGTGGGTTTATGGTGTGGTGCGTTGCAGATGTGAGCCGCTCTATGCCAGAAAGTCCAGGGCCACTTTTTAGCCCCAGTCCGCCCCTGTGAAGAGGAGATGGTCAAGTATTGGAAGAATTTTTAAATCCAAAAGTAAAAGGAATAACTGTTGCTTTTGTATTTGTAGGAAATAAAGATGACCAAAAAAATTGTGAATAATTTGTGTTGATTTAACAGCTGTGGTTACGGCATCTCGTAGCTACTACCCCTCCATCTGGCATCCTTCCATTCCATACAAAACCTTCCATTTTGAAAAGGAAGATTCAGAGTTTCCCTCATTTCAGGGTTTACATGCTCGGAGTTTTCACTTAACCTCCTTTCTGAAGTGGGCCCCAGGACGGTACTACAGATCAGATGATAATACCATATTTCCTTTTGTAAATGGATGTTTCCTCATGAAAAAGTGGAAACCACTAAATAATCCAAGTCTGCATTTATAATGAGGAACAGGAACCTGCTTTACACACGTCACTCAAGCACAGAACCAGGAAACAGGAAACGCGTGAGTTCAGGGAAAGAGAAACTGACGCTGAGCTGTTGTGTGTTTGTGTCTCCGTATTCAAGCAGTAAAATGGCAGAAGCCAGAATTTTTCAAGATGATTTTTTGTGCCCAGTATGTCAGGATCTCCTGAAGGATCCAGTGACCATCCAGTGTGGACACAGTTACTGTAAGAGTTGTATTACAGACTGCTGGGATCAGGAGGATCAGATGAGAGTCTACAGCTGCCCTCAGTGCAGACAGACCTTCAGTTCAAGACCTGCTTTAGCTAGAAACACCATGCTGGCTGAAATGGTGGAGAAACTGAAGAAGAGGAAACGTCCTGCTGACTGTGACTGTGGAGCTGGAGATGTGCAGTGTGACGTCTGTACTGGAAGAAAATACAAAGCGTTCAAGTCCTGTCTGATGTGCCTGAACTCTTACTGTCAGAATCACCTCGAACAACATGAGAGTTGGTTTAAAGGAAAGAGACACAATTTGACTGAAGCCACTGGACGACTGCAGGAGATGATCTGCCAGAAACATGAGAAGCTCCTTGAGGTTTTCTGTCGCACTGACCAGAAATGTATATGTGTGCTGTGTACGATAGATGAACATAAAAACCATGACACTGTATCAGCTGCAGCACAGAGGACAGAGAAACAGGTATTGTGATCAATTTAATACTCAGTGTAGTGATCCAATAGTCCACATGTGTCAAACTCAAGGCCTGCGGGCTTGTTCCGCCAGCCACATCATTTTATGTGGCCCGCGAGAGCATATGATTGTCTTAAAATAAAAATCTATGCTGCTTTATATGGTAAATTATGAAAGTGCTTATCAATACCACAAGTTTCTGTTTCTATTTGGCGTGATATTTATACAAAATAGTTAGGATTAGGGGTGTGGAGTAGGTGCGTGTAAGCCAAAACTGCATATAATATGCACACCAAGACATTGCGTACAGTGCATGAAGTGGGCTGGTGACACTATATAAACCACACTACCCAGGAGGGGCACCGGAATTACCTCTCATCTTGACAAATCACATCAATGAATGCAAGCTGAGTCGGTCTACCAGGGGTTTTCAAAGTGGGGGCCATGAGAGCATGTCAGGGGGTGTATTTTCTCTGCATTAGCGCTGTTTTGATCTTACTGTTCGAATGCATTCGCTTACTGGAATGCCTGCAGAGTAGTAAAATAATAATTAATTACTGATTTGAATCAGTAAATTTTTACGAAATCAATACCTTTATAAAAATGAAAAGAAGCAGATTTTGGCGATCAGATCAACCGGTAAACTCCTGGAAAGTCCAAGGATCCAGTAAGCAAATGCATTTATGCAACAATAAGATCAAAACAACGCTAATGCAGAGAAACACAGCCGATTTCAACAGAGATGGCGGAGATAATAGTACTCACATACAGATGTCAGTAAATTATTCTTTTCAGTATGTAGCGATTTGGCTTAAAAGTGCGAGTGTTTTATACTGGATGCTGGCTGAAGGTGTTTTAGATTATGCAGTAGTCAGGTCAAGGTAGCTCGTATAGTGGTCTTCAGAAATCTCCCTGTGGTCCTGTTTAATATTGCAGCTTGACTTGTGCAAATTGTTTTATTAAAAGTGCTGTAAACTACTAAATGTAATGTAGAAACAATCATTTGAAGCTGCTTTGCAACAATGTGTATCATGAAAAGGGCTATACAAATAAATGTTAATTGAATAGCAAACAATTATTTATTTAATGTGGCACTATATACATTCAAAATTGAAAAGTACTTTTTTTATATTTTAGTTTGTTTTTATTTATTTATTTAATTAATTAATTTATTTATTTTTGGGTGGGGGAGTGGGTACCACCACTTCTTTTTTCCCTCTTCCAGTACTGATTGTCCAGTACAATTTCTGAGTACAAATTGCATGCCAAATAGACACAGAAAATCATGCTATTGATACGCTTTTTCATGAGATTTTTCATATCTGTCACACGCTCTTGGCAACTCACAATTTTTTGTTGTACCATAGCTCTGCCCCTCTCAAATGTAACAAAAAGGTTTTTAACAAATTTAATGTAATGAATTGTGATTGATGATATTTGTCTTTATTTACTTTAATTTATGGAGTAATGTTGATTTCTTAACCTGATAAATTCAATCAACACAAACTCAGCACACCTGAGAAAAAAACTCCAACAACAAAGTGAAATCCAATCAATAAAAAATGCTGATCCCGCACACTATCGGTCCATGCTAAATATAGAAATTTATTACCAAAAAAAACACTGACGTTTTGGTCCACTGACCTTCATCAAAATGAAGCTTGATGAAGGTCAGTGGACTGAAACGTCGCTGACTTTCAAATGATACTTTCAAATGATACTTACACCTGCAGTGTGAAACAGGCCTTAATATTCATCATAATTCATGTTCAATGATCGTAACCAATCATCAATTCTGGAGTTTGAACCTACAGCCATTGGTTTATTAGCTCCACTTTTCCTGGATTCATTGATGATTTATTGCCAGTAGTTTTCTGTGACATTCACTATCATCTGTTTGTCCTGCAGAATCAACTGAAGGAGACGCAGAAGACGTTCCAGCAGAGAATCCAGCAGAGAGAGAAAGATCTCCAGCAGCTGAGAGAGGCTGTGGAGTCTCAGAAGGTGAGTCTGGAGAAGAAGAGAAGTTTGTCTCCGTCTCAGTTCAGACTCACTGAAGCCTGAATCACTGTGTGTCCTAACAGCGCTCTGCACAGACAGCAGTGGAGGACAGTGAGAGGATCTTTACTGAGCTCATCCGCTCCATTGAGAGAAGCCGCTCTGAGCTGATACGGCTGATCAGAGATCAGGAAAAGCAAGCAGTGAGTCGAGCTGAAGGACGACTGGAGCGACTGGAGCAGGAGATCAATGATCTGAGGAGGAGAGACGCTGAGCTGGAGCCGCTTTCACATACACAGGATCACATCCAGTTCCTGCAGGTAACACAGATCTAGAAGAACAGGATCATAGTGGACTTGAGCAGATCCTGCTGTGACACCAGACTCACAGAGAAACATTTCATGAGTGTCTTATTATATAATCATCAGTCAGACTCTCATCTGACCATCTTCTTCTGAAAGAGACGCCGATTACAAATGACTTTCAGCTCTGGAAATCTCTCAGGAATCATTTCTCTGAGCTTTTTCTTCTGGAAGATATATTTAGCTGTCCAATATCACTAGTGCCACTAACAGTTTAAACATTTTTACCAAATTTTTGCTTCTGATTCATAATGTTACAGTGAAATCAGCGAACTCGATATTACTGATTCTGAGTCACATTAATCAAATCTGTATCAGGTGATCCTCAATCCTGATCAAATTTAACCACGAAGACCCCAAACATAAAGTAGTCCTTACAGTATATTAGTAATACTTTAGTGTATTCAAACCAAATCAAAGACAAAAAAAAGTCTTAAAGGTCCTTGTGAAGTTTCAGTGTTTCTAACCACAATACATTTATAAATAATGGTCTTAGCAGATGTTTTATCATCCAAATTATTTCCTAGAAAGTTCACATATAGTGTAAGTGGAAAATACTAGAATCTGTAGCTCTAATGTGATTTAATGAAAATGAGAAGAATGAAGCTGATGCTGTGAAAGTGCTGGATTGAGGAGAGTTACTAAAGATCAGTCAAGTCACAAATCTGATGTTGGAGCAGGTTATTGGGTGAAGTGTGGAGCTGATGAGTTTTGATTTCTGTTTTCTGTAGAGTTTCCAGTCTCTCTCAGCACCTCCTGAATCTACAGATGGAAACGATGATCTCTTGAGTTCTCTCGTCTCTTCTGATGCTCTGAGAGAATCTGTCCATCAGCTGAGAGACAAACTGGAGGATTTCTGCAAAGAGGAGCTCAAGAAGATCTCAGACAGAGGTAAAGTCCTGCAGATTCATCTGCTCTCAGAAACCAGTCCATCATCATCTCATATCATGGAGAACATCATGTTAGAAATGTCTTAGGAATTGATGCAGGATCATGAGAATAACACTGATCATGTCTGTTGTTTTCCACAGTCACACTCACCTACATTGTTCCCAGGACCAGGAATGACTTCCTACGATGTAAGTCAGTAAGAAAACAAGCAGAAAAACTCACTGAGTGTGTTCATGTTCTTCTGTAGAAGGTGAAAGAAGAGTTTTATAATTGATGATGTAAATGATGATTTGCACAGATATCTGGTCATCTGTACTGAGACACTGATGATACACTGAACATGAAGAGTTCAGCTACATGAAAAGATCAGATTCATAATTCCTGATTCTGATGTGTTTTATCTCTATCAGATTCCCATCAGCTCACTCTGGATCTGAACACAGTGAATAAAAACCTCCGTCTGTCTGAGAACAACAGAGTGATTACTGTCGCTGGCAAAGATCAGCTGTATCCTGATCATCCAGACAGATTTGATTATTGGCGTCAGGTGTTGTGTAGAGAGAGTGTGTGTGGATGCTGTTACTGGGAGCTGGAGTGGAGTGGAGATAGAGGTGTGCGTATATCAGTGTCATATAAGAGCATCAGCAGGAAGGGATCAGGTTATGAGTATCAGTTTGGAAATAATGATCAGTCCTGGAGTTTGATCTGCTGTCCCTCCAGATATTCATTCATACACAGTAAAAGAAAGACTCCTCTCCCTGTAGAGTCCATCAGCAGTAGAATAGGAGTGTTTGTGGATCACGGTGCAGGAACTCTGTCCTTCTACAGCGTCTCTGACACAATGAGCCTCATCCACACAGTCCAGACCACATTCACTCAGCCGCTCTATCCTGGGTTTAATGTTCATAAAGGATCATCAGTGAAACTATGTTATTTTAGAGAATAGACTGACGAGTGATTCTACCATAATGCTTTAAACTCATTGATGTTATAGTCTCTTCTTTCCTCTTCATGACATTAATACTGCAGCTGAACTTTTGTCAGTGAATAAACATGTCAGTATAAATGTGTGTAATAAATTCTCATATAGACAGTAAGATCAGTGTGTGAGTCCTGCTGAGTGACCATGTGTTTCTGTGCTTTTCTCAACCTCTGTTTGTGTTGATTTAGTTTTTAATGTAGTGTCTCATGCATCATTTCTATTATTACTATCAAAATTACTTTTCATTTCATATTGATGACAGTCAATAAATCATTTTCATTATTCACCTTATGGAGCTCCAGCCCTTTCCAGTGTTTTGTGTTCTTTTGTCTTCCAGTGTCATGAGTCACTGATTTTATTGTTATGCATTTAATTGTTAATGGTAGAATTCATATTATTTTTTGGTTTTAATAATTCATTCTATTATAGACTAGCCTCAGTGTCTGAAAACCCAGCATCACGCCTTACCTGGTTGGCTTCCTGCGGATCGCATCCTGTTCCTGTCTGCCTTGCTGCTGAGTTACTATCACTCTCTGTTGTTTAAACCGCTAAAGTATAATTTAATTCTCACCATATTTCTAGCAGCGCGTTAGCTTTCCGTTAGCTCGTTAGCTTGTCAATCGCATCTCCATTCGTGTTTCCTAACGCTTCTTTTTTCTATGGAAGAAAATTAATGACAAATGTTTTTGAAACAAAAAAACATGTTGAATTGCACTAACTGAAAAAAATAATGCATTGAATTAACAGTGCTTGCATTTTAATGCCTTGTATTTTCAGGGCTTGCATTTTTAGGTCCTGAAATTTAACACAGTTGTTCATTTAAGCTGTGACTATTTCAATTCAAAATATTTCACACACATTTTCATAATTAAAAATTAAATAATTAATATTCACCTTCTAAAATTCACTTCCCAAATATTCAATCTGCTTAAAAATACGATGTATAATATTCAATATTTCGGTCCATTTTATTTCACTTTCCAAATTCGCTTCCACAAATCCAGTGGTTCAAATTCATCAGAAAATTCTGCATTTCACATCCGGGAGCTGCAGGAATAGCAGAAGAGTACTGATGCATGATCTCCAGCTGCAGTCAGTCGCTCACCAGCAGGTGGCGCAAGCGGCTGTTGATGAAGACAAAAGCAACGGGTGGTTTAAGTCATTAATTCACAAAAACTGATTTGCAGAAATGGAGCAAGCAGTAAGTAGAAGTTATGATTATCAGGGCCAGTATCAATATGCAGAAAGACTGATTGTGTTTACGTTTAATTCAACATCTTCCCTGTTACTCGTTTCCCCGTGTAGACTACATGTAAGCAGCTTTCTCTACCACAAAGGAGATTATAATGCTGTTTTACCCGATGCTGATGTACAGAACTAACATTACATCTGAGGAAGACATATATTGCTTTCAGTAGCTTAGTGTCCTTAACTTTGTATCATAGCTTGTGTGACGCTGTGCTGTAATACTGGGGTTCCCCTCACACTCCAGGATTCCCCTACGACGCTTAACGCGCCTCAGTGAACTAATACAGTGATATATACAGTGAAGTGATAAATACAGTGAAGACCTCAGATCTTTATTGATGATGTGAACCAAATACAGGTAAGCAAATGAGGTCAGAAGAACGCAATGTGCTGCATTTTCTTTCTAATTGCTTTTCTAGCGCCCTATAGTTAGTTTTAGGTTAGATATTCACCGTACATTCGCTTTCCCTTACCACTGATTTACAGAGTCGACAGTTACAAAGATATCACTACCATTTGGGGGGTAGTCTGACAATTCTACCAACTGGGTTGAAACGTCTAATGTATTTTAATTGAAATGACTTTTAACATTTAAAATAACACACTGTGAAACTGTAAATCTTTTATTACTCATAGTGATTTACTACAGGTGAGATTGTTACCAATAACTCCCTCCATATATGTACAGTACACAATTATTTTCTTTTTTTAATTATTTTCACAATTAATTTTTTTTTTTTTTTTTTCATGTTACAACGGTTGTAGTACATTGCTAGATACAAGACTGACTTACTACAAGTTATATTTAGCCAATATTGCCCTTAGGGTATGTACAGTATACAAATTTATTTTTTAAAAACTACAGTAATTCACCAAAAGTTTTTTTTCCCTCATGTTCCAAAGGTTGTAGTATGTTAAATTATTAAAGTATGTTATAGTATACAAAAACCTTTAAGTGAATTACAGTAATTTCTTAAGAATAATTATATATTGTATGTACAGTAAGAAAGATATTAGCAAAATATCAACTGTAGTAAGTCCGTCTGGTCACTAGGAACATACTACAACATTTGGAACATGAAAAACCCATTTTGGTGAATTACTGTAATTGTTTTCTTAAAAAAATATTACTGTACATACTTAGGGAAAGTATTGTCTAGGCGAGTTATTGACAATATATATTTAGTCAGTTTGCCCTCTAGGCATTTACTGTAAACATTGATTTAAATTAATTATTCGACTTCATTTTTTACTGTGAGGTAAATTTGCAGATGACCCCTAAAGCAGCATCTGCGAATATGCAGGCAAAATCAAACCTAAAACTAACTTTACCACACTTGGGTTTCCATAGGAGAAAAAATAGTTTGGTGAAACTTTGTGGGTTGTGGACTCATCTGCTTAACTGTACATAGTATATTTTATTCATTAGATGCCAAATTTGATAATTTATTATGACTGTCTTGAGGCTATCAACCACGTTAAGTGTCTTCTTTATGAGAAATATGTTTAAAGTGCAGTTTTGTGCGTTGTGTAACTTGCTTATTCTGATTTCATCTGCCTGTGTATAGTTTGCATCATCAGTGAAGTGTATTATGAGTTTGGTCTTTTAATAGGTATCATTGTGTGAGCCAACTGAGTGAAGCTTTTTTTTTTTTTTTTTGTTACAGATTTTTGACAGAAACAGCATGAAACCTTAAGCAATCGTTCATATTCCACATCTGCTTAACTGTAGTCTATAGTTCGCATCATCGATAAAGTGTATTCCGAGATCTGAGGTCTTCACTGTATTTATCACTTCACTGTATATATCACTGTATTAGTTCACTGAGGCACATTAAGCGTTGTTGGGGAATCCTGGAGTATGAGGGGAACCCCAGTATTACAGCGTCACACAAGCTATGATACAAAGTTAAGGAAACTAAGCAACCAAAAGCAATTATGTCTTCCTCAAAAGTAATGTTAGTTCTGTACATCAGTGTCGGGTAAAACAGCATTATAATCTCCTTTTCAGTAACATTAGAGAAAGCAGCTTACATGTAGTCTACACGGGGAAACGTGTAAAAGCAAAGATGTTGAATTAAACGTAAACACAATCAGCTTTTCTGCATATAGATACTGGCCCTGATAATCATAACTTCTACTTACCGCTTGCTCCATTTCTGAAAATCAGTTTTTGTGAATTAATGACTTAAACCACCCGTTGCTTTGGTCTTCATCAACAGCCACTTGCGCCACCTGCTGGTGAGCGACTGACTGCAGCTGGAGATCATGCATCAGTACTCTTCTGCTATTCCTGCAGCTCCCGGATGTGAAATGACGAATTTTCTGATGAATTTGAACCACTGAATTTGTGGAAGCGAATTTGCAAAGTTAAATAAAATGGACCGAAATTTGCCTGTCGAATATTATACATCGTATTTTTAAACAGACTGAATATCTGGGAAGTGAATTCTGGAAAGTGAATATGAATTATTGAATTTTTAATTATGAAAATGTGTGTGAAATATTTTGAATTTAAATATTCACAGCTTAAATAAACAACTATGTTATTCATGAAAAACGTCAACAGTCAACAAGTAATCTTGGAGAAATTCGGTGAAATATGCTTTTTATTGTAGTTGTATTTCAACACTACCTAAATAGTAATCAGTTCTGATATAGACGCACAAAATCAAACCAAAGCGAGCCGTGATTAAATTAGCCACACCACTAGTAATGAGCACACAAGCTGTGTCCGAAACCGCTCCCTATTCACTATATAGTGCATTATATCGGGTGTCAGCCGTTTTGTAGAGCTGTCCGAATTCTGAGTGAACGACTTAATTCCCTACAATCGTTCACTACTTTTTACCCACAATGCATTCTGATTTCGAGTGCACAACCGGTTGCCTGAGGGCGCTCTACAGCCATTGTCATCTTATTTGAGAGCAAAAACGCTGCTCGGGAGAGTTTCAAGATACTACAAAAAATAGATAGCCTACATAAAATTATTATATGTAAGTGTGAACTCGTGAAATCAGTGATGCTGTCCACACCGGATGCAACGCGATACGGCAAATCATAGACAGACTTTAGCTGTTGCGGCGCGACACGTCAATTGTCGCATCTGGTGTAGACACGGTGTCAGACTCCAGCTACGGAGGGGCCACGCATCACCAGCCAATCAGAGAGCAGCTGGAGACAAGAACATGCCCTTTACGCAGATGATAATACCATGATATTCCCTGTTGTAAATGGGAGTTTCTTCAACTTTGAGTTCACGTTTATTTTTTATTAAATAGGCTATTTTTACACCTTTTCCTTTTATAATACAAGAACTTATAATACATAAAACTGGAAACCACTAAATAATCATAACGTCTGCATAATCAAAATGTCCCAAAAGGTATGTTTTACACACATACCTCCAGTGTTGGTAAGGTTACTTTGGAAATGTAATAGATTACATATTACAAGTTACCCTATAAGAAGTGTAACCATTTCAATTGCATTACATTGATTACTTTTTGATTACTTTTCTAAATTTGTAATGTTTTCAACTGTTAATCGTTTTCAAAAATTTAAACCAGGCAGGGTTAACCTTACAGTATTACTCAAAACTGAATGAAGATTATAATTTAATTTAAAGCACAGCCACCACAAAATCAGATAGCACCTCTATTTACTTTGAGATCATTTTGAGGTTAAATACAGATTTAAAATCATAACAAGAAATAGTTTAATAGCTATGATACTGTTTTTGAAATATAATCTTAGCATAGCTATTACAGAAAACACTGATATCTAACAATGCCTTGGAAAAAGCAGTTAATCTTAAAACATACATCAACGCAAACAGGAAATTTGCGTTATCAAAAATCGAACGGATATAGAAATAAACGTGTCCTGAAAAATTGGTGTCTCATATTTTAGAGCAGTAAATGCAATTTATGAAAGTAGTCCGTGTGTGTGTGTGTGTGTGTGTGTGTGTGTGTGTGCGTTTTTGTGACAAATGAGGACATAAATGTGTATAATGACAAGGGTATGACAGATATTACAAGGAGAAGGTGACTTTTCAGGACATTACTCCATGTCCCCACTTTTCAAAACGCGTATAAATCACACAGAATGGAGTGTATTGAAAATCTGAAACAGCAGACAGTCTCCTGTAAGGGGTAGGTTTAGGTGTAGGGTTGGTGTAGGACAATAGCACAGTTTGTACAGAATAAAAACCATTACGCCTATGGAGAGTCCCTACAATTCACAAAAAAAAAAATGTGTGTGTGTGTGTGTGAATAAAATCAGATGTAACCCCATTTGTAATCGTTAACATTTTCATAAGTAACTGTAATTTATTTATACATTTATTCTTAGTAACTGTACCTAATTATAATTACATTTATTTGAATTTAAATTACGTAATTCCTTTACACATTACTAGTTACTCCATAACATTGCGTACCTCAAACACAGAACCAGGAAACAGGAAACACTGAGTTCAGGGAAAGAGAAACTGAAGTGTAGTTGAGCTTTTGTGTGTTTGTGTCTCTGTATTCAAGCAGTAAAATGGCAGAAGCCAGAGTTTTTCAGGATGAGTTCATGTGTCCAATGTGTCATGATCTCCTGAAGGATCCAGTGACCATCCAGTGTGGACACAGTTACTGTAAGAGCTGTATTACAGGCCGCTGGGATCAGGAGGATCAGATGAGAGTCTACAGCTGCCCTCAGTGCAGACAGACCTTCAGTTCAAGACCTGCTTTAGCTAGAAACACCATGCTGGCTGAAGTGGTGGAGAAACTGAAGAAGAGGAAACGTCCTGCTGACTGTGACTGTAACGGACAAGACAGAGGCGTGCGGATCCATTTGCAGGTTTTATTGAACACAGGTAAACATAAAACAGAGTCAATACTTAGGGCTAGGCAGAGGCAGAAACGATATCCAGGCTGAGGTCAGGGCAGGCAGAAAATGGTCATAAACGAGAAACAGTCCAAGGTCAGGGTAGCCACACGGAAACTAGATAAGGTAAACAGGGATGAACACTCGGGATAGAAAGACAGCAAATCAAGACTTCGCGCCGGAATAGACCGTGCGAGTGGTTTATATTCAGGTCCGTAAATGTGGTGCAGGTGTGAATGTTGATGAGCTGCAGGTATGACTGAGAGATAGTATGATTAGCAAATGCAGTGCCGGCTGGGGAATATAATATGGGGTGTAGTGCAATGTCCATGTGCTGCGAGAGCGACCTCGTGTGGCTGATGAGTGGAAGGTCCTGGGCCGGATCATGACTGTGACGCTGGAGCTGGAGATGTTCAGTGTGACGTCTGTACTGGAAGAAAATACAAAGCGTTCAAGTCCTGTCTGGTGTGTCTGAACTCTTACTGTCAGAATCACCTCGAACAACATGAGAGTTGGTTTAAAGGAAAGAGACAAAGTTTGACTGATGCCACTGGACGACTGCAGGAGATGATCTGCCAGAAACATGACAAGATCCTTGAGGTTTTCTGTCGCACTGACCAGAAATGTATATGTGTGCTGTGCATGATGGATGAACATAAAAACCACGACACTGTATCAGCTGCAGCACAGAGGACAGAGAAACAGGTATTTAAAACTAGCGATCAAGCTTAATTACACAGAAACACTGTCAGTGTGAAGCTCTATTTCTGTTTCAATTTCACTTTCATGATACTTATGCTTGCAGTGTGAAATAGGCTTTAATATTCATCCAAATTCATGTTAGATGATTGTAAACGATCATCACTTCTGGAGCTTGGACCTACAGCCTTTAGCTATCAGTTCCACTTTTCTTGTATTCATTGATAATTTAGTTCCAGTCGTTTTGTGTGAGATTTACTATCATCTGTTTGTCCTGCAGAAGCAGCTGAAGGAGACGCAGAAGACGTTCCAGCAGAGAATCCAGCAGAGAGAGAAAGATCTCCAGCAGCTGAGAGAGGCTGTGGAGTCTCAGAAGGTGAGTCTGGAGAAGAAGAGAAGTTTGTCTCCGTCTCAGTTCAGACTCACTGAAGCCTGAATCACTGTGTGTCCTAACAGCCCTCTGCACAGACAGCAGTGGAGGACAGTGAGAGGATCTTTACTGAGCTCATCCGCTCCATTGAGAGAAGCAGCTCTGAGCTGATACGGCTGATCAGAGATCAGGAAAAGCAAGCAGTGAGTCGAGCTGAAGGACGACTGGAGCGACTGGAGCAGGAGATCAATGATCTGAGGAGGAGAGATGCTGAGCTGGAGCAGCTTTCACACACACAGGATCACATCCAGTTCCTGCAGGTAACACAGATCTAGAAGAACTGGATCATAGTGGACTTGAGCAGATCCTGCTGTGACACCAGACTCACAGAGAAACATTACATGAGTGTCTTATTATTAGTGGTGGGCATAGATTAATTTTTTTAATCTAGATTAATCTCACTGTAATCTTGGAATTAATCTAGATTAATCTAGATTAAAATGGCTCATTTGAATTCTGCCAATTAGATCAGAATAAGTTCACTACTAGTAGTAAACAACTAGCAGTCATCAAGAATTTAATATTGATAATAACATTGAAGACATTGTATGATTATTCCTTAAAGATAAGGTTTTAATAGTTTTAGTAGTAGTAGCCTATTACGTTCTGCCCAATATCTTCAAGTGAAACCGAACTTTTATTTTGACGGGTTGCCGTGAGGATAGTTTTTCTCAAATGAAACGCTCGAATGCTCATGAAGTGACTCTCAGAGCAGTTCTGGAGATGTTGTTCATGTATTTATGTCCTCATTTAGGGAGACGACAGACGTTAATATCGCCGCAAGCGTCGCGCGGTCTTCTGTATGAGTAAACAAACCCGTGCGTCTGCGCCATACATTAACACAGAGACACACAGAAGTCATATTTAAATAGTCGTTTTGCGGCTTAATATTTACAAATAGGAGTGGGAGTGTGTGTGCGCTTACGTTTGTTTGTTTGTTTGTGTGTGTGTGTGTGTGTGTGTGTGTGTGTGTGTGTGCGAACCGGGGCGGAACTCCGCTGTGCGCGCGATACAGAGAGCGCGACCATGTAACATAGAGACAGAAATGACATGCCGATTTCCATTGGGAAGCTTCTTAAAAATAAATTTTCCCTGAAGCAAACCCGGCGGCTTCATAGCTGCATCCATGTTAGCGCGCATACACACAGGTTCGAAGACTCGTTCTCGCCCCCTACAGTGCAATTCGGTCTGTTAAAATTTAAAATGCTCTTCGGAACAGTGACGAGTACATGTCGTACAGTGGTTGTCCAGACAGCCTAAGCACAACCTTCAGCAATGGTCCAGAACCGTGGTTGAATGGCAACATTGTGACAACACAGTAACAACCTTAACGACACAATGTAGAACCAACAACCTTTTAGCCATGTTGTTACAACGTTGCTAAAAGGTTGGCTACGTTGAGGCAACGTTCTGTGTTTGTTGGGCATCCGCGCTAAAATATCAAGGTGAAAGTCATCATAGCTTGCGTAGTATAGACCCAGCTCCCAGCCCAACTTTGAGAATAGATTAACGGCGATAATTTTTTTATCGCCCGATAAGAGTCTCACGTTAACACAGCACGTTAACGCCGATAACGGCCCACCACTACTTATTATATAATCATCAGTCAAACTCTCATCTGATCATCTTCTTTTGAAAGAGATGCCATACAAATGGCTTTCAGGTCTGGAAATCTCATAGGAATCATTTCTCTGAGCTCTTTCTTATGGAAGATATATTTAGTTATCAAACAACACTAGCTTTTTCTTCTGATTCATTACATTATGGTGAAAACAGTGAATTCAATAGTACTGATTCTGAGTAACGTTCGTCAAAATTGTATCAGGTGATCCTCAAACCTGATAATATAGTATAAGTGGCAAATACTAGAATCTGTAGCTCTAATGTGATGTAATGAATATGAGAAGAATGAAGCTAATGCTGTGAAAGTGCAGTTACTAAATCAGTCAAGTCAAGAAGAGCCGCACAAATCTGATGTTGGTGCAGGTTATTGGGTGAAGTGTGGAGCTGTTGAGCTGTTGAGTTCAATTTAATTAAATTTGATTTTGTTTCTGTTTCTGGTTATGTTCCTGTACAAATTTCATTTGTTTCCGGGGTTTTTTTTTTGTTCCTTGAACTGGTTCAGAGCCCTGGTTTCCAGTCTCTCTCAGCACCTCCTGAATCTACAGACGTAAACGATGATCTCTTGAGTTCTCTCGTCTCTTCTGATGCTCTGAGAGAATCTGTCCGTCAGCTGAGAGACAAACTGGAGGATTTCTGCAAAGAGGAGCTCAAGAAGATCTCAGACAGAGGTAAAGTCCTGCAGATTCATCTGTTCTCAGAAACCAGTCCATCATCATCTCATATCATGGAGAACATCATATTAGAAATGTCTTAGGAATGGATGCAGGATCATGAGAATCACACTGTTCATGTCTGTTGATTTCCACAGCCACAGTCACCGACATTGTTCCCAGAACCAGGAAAGACTTCCTACGATGTAAGTCAGTAAGAAAACAAGCAGAAAAACTCACTGAGTGTGTTCATGTTCTTCTGTAGAAGGTGAAAGAAGAGTTTTGTAATTGATGATGTAAATGATGATTTGCACAGATATCTGGTCATCTGTACTGAGACACTGATGATACACTGAACATGAAGAGTTCAGCTACATGAAACGATCAAACAGATTCATAATTCCTGATTCTGATGTGTTTTATCTCCATCAGATTCCCATCAGCTCACTCCGGATCTGAACACAGCACATAAACGCCTCCATCTGTCTGAGAACAACAGAAAGATTACTCAAACTGCTGGAAAAAAGCAGCAGTATCCTGGTCATCCAGACAGATTTGATGTGTTTCGTCAGGTGTTGTGTAGAGAGAGTGTGTGTGGACGCTGTTACTGGGAGCTGGAGTGGAGAGGAGATAATGGTGTGCGTATATCAGTGTCATATAAGAGCATCAGCAGGAAGGGATGGGGTAAAAAGTGTGTGTTTGGACATAATGATCAGTCCTGGAGTTTGTTCTGCACTCCCTCCAGATACTCATTCATACACAATAATAGAAAGACTGATCTCCCTGTGAAGTCCATCAGCAGGAGAATAGGAGTGTTTGTGGATCACGGTGCAGGAACTCTATCCTTCTACAGCGTCTCTGACACAATGAGCCTCATCCACACAGTCCAGACCACATTCACTCAGCCGCTCTATCCTGGGTTTAATGTTCATAAAGGATCATCAGTGAAACTGTGTTGATGAATCAGAATAGATTGACAAGAGATTCTACTTATAATGCTTTGAGCTGAATGAATCAGTAACAGTGAGATGTTGTGGAGTCTTCTTTTCTCTTCATGACATTAAACTGAACTTCAGTCAGTGAAATAACATGTCAGAATATATGTGTGTAATAAATCCTCATATAGACACTAAAATCAGTGTGTGTGTGTGTGTGTGTGTGTGTGTGAGAGAGAGTCCTGCTGAGTGACCATGTGTTTTTGTGCTTATCTCAACCTCTGTTTGTGTTGATTTAGTTTTTAATGTAGTGTCACATCCACTTAATTTGTGCTGGAATAAGCTGGATCTGGATCCAGCACCTCATTTTGGCGGATCCCTCTCCTCACATGCCAATGAAAGACATTTGTGCTGACCTATAGCGTGCATGTATATTTTAAGAAAATGTTCTATTATGAGCATGCTTGCTGCACATCTACATTTGAAATAAAGAACTTGAGTGTGCAAAAGAAATGCTCAAGACACGCTCCTTACGCTGCTCTCAAAAGACCAAATGCACAGATTCAATACTGATACACATGCGTTTTCTTTCTCAACTGTTTACATTTACTTAAGAAAAAAACAACTGTGCTTACAAGGATACTTGCCATGATGGCCATTTGGACATAAATTTGTGGATATTTAGCCACTTAAGCTCAACAACAAACTATGAAAAATAACTCAATATGATACTAGCGAGGCAGCTTTGTATGTGACTGTGAGTGCTCAGCCTTTAAACCGCCTCTGGAGTGAGCGAGTACGGATTGGTTTAAAAAGAAGTGCAAATTATACATTTTAGTGACAATGCAACAATCACCCGATTAGGCAAGTGACAATTTTGTCAACAGTCCGAAATGTGAGTGAAAGTCTTGGATCAGCGTGCAGCAGCTTGCTTGTAGTGCAGACGAGATGTGTTGATGTGAAACAGCTTTGAGAAAGTGAAAGAGAGAAGACGCTGAACTGCTAAATCACTCATGCTGACTTCAAATGACTTATTTAATCTGCTAGTTTGTGTAGATTTATTTACTAATCTAACCTACATGCTGTATTGAATAAATGTTTGCAGGAATTTCCCTCATTATAAACTTGAAAGCTGCGGGGATGAGTAAAACTATGTGATATATACATCAACCGAAACTTAGGATGTGATTAAAAATAACTATATTATACAGAGATTTGTGAAATAAAATTCCATGAATTTTCCAAAACTTTTACAGGCCACATCAATCATTTTATTATTATTATCATAATTACCTTTCAATTCAAATGATCACAGTCAATAAATCATTTTCATTATTCAATTTATAAAGCTCCCACCCTTTCCAGTGTTTTGTGTTCTTGTGTCTTCTGGTGTCACAAGTCGCTATTTTTATTGCCACACATTTAATCATTAACTGTGGAATTTGTTGTCATTTTTAGGTTACAGCTTGTTAATAATGTATTCTATTATAAAACAGAGGTTAAAACCTATATATATTATATATATATATATATATATATATATATATAGTGTATATAATGTATATAATACATTTATGACATTGTGTACTATTAAAATGACTAAATAATGATCTGAAAGTGTAAGAATGCAAACAGGTTTTCTGTAAGGGGTAGGTTTAGGGGTAGGGGATAGACAATGGTGTTTTTCAGCATAAAAAATTACAGAAGTCTAAGGAAAGTCCCCACAATTCACAGAAAAAAACCTGTATGAGTATATATGAGTGTGTGTGTGTGTGTGTGTGTACTTGTTTATGCCACATTGTGGGGACATTTGGTCAGGATAGTAAAACCAGAAATTTGTGTCCCCACGAGGGATAATAATATTAAAAATAGTGAATGATGTTTATCTGAAAGTGTAAGATTGCGAACAGGTTTTCTGTAAGGGGTAGGTTTAGTTTTAGGGTTGGGTTAGGGGATAGAAAATGACGTTTGTTCAGTATAAAAACAATAGAAGTCTATGGAAAGTCCCCAAAATTCACAGAAACCTAACGTGTGTGTGAGTATGTGTGTGTGTGTGTATATGAGAGTGTGTGTGTGTGTGTGTACTGGTTTTTCTATTCTGGTGGGGACTTAAACCTGAATACACACAGACTCATGGGGACTCGTGTCACGGTGGGGACCTAAATTGAGGTCTCCACGGGTAAACAAGCTAATAAATCACACAGAATGAAGTTTTTTGAAAATCTAAAAATGCCTGTAGTCTCCTGTAAGGGGTAGGTTTAGGTGTAGGGTTGGTGTAGGACAATAGCACATACAGTAAGTACAGTATAACAACCATTACGCCTATGGAGAGTCCCCACTTTTCACAAAAACAAAAGTGTGTGTGTGTGTGTTTGTGACAAATGAGGACATAGATGTGTATAATGACAAGGGTATGACAGGTATTACAAGGTGAAGGTGACTTTTCAGGACATTACTCCATGTCCCCACTTTTCAAAACGCTTATAAATCACACAGAATGGAGTGTGTGTGTGTATATATATGAATGTGTGTGTGGGGGGGGGGGGGGTCGGTGCGTGGGTGTGTGTATGTGTATATATGATAGATTAGACAGATTTGTGAGCAATATTTGAGAGAAATAGGCCTTTTGTAAGACTAGAAAAAGTCTTAGATCTTTGAGTTCTGCTCATGAAAAATGGGGGTAAAAACAAAAGTGTTGTGTTTATAATTTTGTTCAATGTATAATTGAAATAATAAAGAAATGATATATAAATCAGTGCTGCAGCAACTAATCAATAAATATCAATAAAGGAAAATAGATGACAATTAATATGTGTACCTAAAATATGTGATTTTGACCTGGATGTCTGAAGTTTGTACAAGTTGGTGTGTAGTTTTGAAATTGTGTTTATAGTTGTAAGAAAATGATACATTTTTTCATGAATTGTGTTAGCAATCGAGAAAAACTGTAATTAAACAACTAATCAACAGATTAATTATCAAAACCACCCTAGTGAAAAATAAATATACAGTGGATATAGAAAGTCTACACACCCCTGTTAAAATGCCAGGTTTCTGTGATGTAAAAAAGTGAGACCAAGATAAATCATTTCAGAACATTTTTCACCTTTAATGTAAACTATAACCTGTACAACTCATATATATATATATATGAATGAGTGTGTGTGAGTGTGTGTGTGTGTGGGGGTGTCTGTGTGTGTATCTGTATATATGAGTGTGTGTGTGTGTGTGTGTGTGTGTGTGTGTGTACCTGTTTTTCTATTCTGGTGGTGACTTAAACCTGAATACACACAGACTCATTGGGACTCGTGTCACGGTGGGGACCTAAATTGAGGTCTCCACGGGTAAACAAGCTAATAAATCACACAGAATTAAGTTTTTTGAAAATCTAAAAATGCACAGTCTCCTGTAAGGGGTAGGTTTAGGTGTAGGGTTGGTGTAGGGCAATAGCACATACAGTAAGTACAGTATAACAACCATTACGCCTATGGGATGTCCCCACTTTTCACAAAAACGAACATGTGTGAATGTGTGTGTGTGTGGGTGGGTGTATGTGTAAATATGATAGATTAGACAGATTTGTGAGCAATATTTGAGAGAAATAGGCTTTTTGTAAGACTAGAAAAAAACTTAGATCTTTGAGTTCTGCTCATGAAAAATGGGGGTAAAAACAAAAGTGTTGTGTTTATAATTTTGTTCAGTATATAATTGAAATAATAAAGAAATGATATATAAATCAGTGCTGCAGCAACTAATCAATAAATATCAATAAAGGAAAATAGATGACAATTAATATGTGTACCTAAAATATGTGATTTTGACCTGGATGTCTGAAGTTTGTACAAGTTGGTGTGTAGTTTTGAAATTGTGTTTATAGTTGTAAGAAAATGATTAATTTTTTCATGAATTGTGTTAGCAATCGAGAAAAACTGTAATTAAACAACTAATCAACAGATTAATTATAAAAACCACCCACCTTCTTTCGCTTTTACTAGAATTCAATCAAATTTCCCAATTCATTTCTGATTGTGCACGGCACATTATTTCTTCTTAAGAAAGAAGCTTAGAGGGAACATTGGTGGTAGCAGCATCACGCTTTGGGGATGTTTTTCTTCAGCTGGAACTGGGGCCTTAGTCAATGTGGAGGGAATTATGAACAGTTCCAAATACCAGTCAATATTGGCACAAAACCTTC
The DNA here is from genome assembly GCF_012432095.1 of Onychostoma macrolepis. NCBI lineage: Eukaryota > Metazoa > Chordata > Actinopteri > Cypriniformes > Cyprinidae > Onychostoma > Onychostoma macrolepis. Next base: position 798,984 of record NC_081170.1, on the reverse strand, counting down.
AGGCTTCTGCTAGAAAGCTGAAGATGAAGAGGAACTTCATCTTTCAGCACAACAACAACCCAAAGTATACATCCAAATCAACAAAAGAACGGCTTCACCAGGAGAAGATTGAAGTTTTGGAATGGCCCAGACAGAACCTAGACCTGAATCCGATTGAAAATTTGTGGGGTGATCTGAAGAGGGCTGTGCACAGGATATGCCCTCACAATCTGACAAATTTGGAGCATTTTTGCAAAGAAGAGTGGGCAAATATTGCTAAGTCAAGATGTGCCATGCTGATAGACTCATACCCAAAAAGACTGAGTGGTGTAATAAAACCAAAAGGTGCTTCGACAAAGTATTAGTTTAAGGGTGTGCACACTTATGCAACCACATTATTTATTTATTTTTAATTTTTTTTACTCCCCTTCCTAAACGATTTCAGTTGTTGTTTTTTTTAATTGGGTTTTGCAGGTTATAGTTTACATTAAAGGTGGAAAAAGTTCTGAAATTATTTATCTTGGTCTCTTTTTTTACACCACAGAAACCTGGCATTTTAACAGGGTTGTGTAGACTTTTTATATCCAATGTCCTTAATTGTATTTAAAATATATTTATTTCATGATAAGTATACTAAAAATAGATTGACATGTCTATACTAACTGAAAATACATTCTAAATGTAGTTATTTCATACTTTCATCAAGCACAAACTACAAATTTGTTTGTAAAATACTATACCTTGTACAAATGCATTTGGGGAAGGATAAAATATCTATATAAATCTTTAAGAAAGTACACTGGCTAGGTTCTTAATTCCATCTACAACATGTTTGAAACTTGTTAAAAGTAATTTTCACACATACAAACTAACTGGACAGAACCTTTGAAAGAGGATGCCACTTCATAAACCCAATGACATGTGCATGCTCACTCAGCCCTACAACTAGCGTCAATAAGAGATGAATGAAGCAACTCATCTTATGATCCTGTAGCAGTATGAAGGCCATATAATGTATGTCTTTGGGGATTGTTTGTATTGTATGTTGTCATATCATTTAAGTAAACAAGGCCGCTGTATGAATTCTCACCTAAGACTATGGCACAAAAGACAATATCACATTCTGTGTATTGATATTTGTTTGTTCCTTCACCCCTTAAAAGTGTCTTAATTATTTTAATAATCTGAATTTAACATCGGCCTAAATATAGGCTACAGTATGTTCAGTGAAGGGGGCTTGATAAGTCAGTCTCTCCTCACCTTATACTTTCATGAGCTCTGAAATTCACCAACCATCGGTTTTGCTGTACTTTTGCTAAACATCTGAACTCGGTAGAGTGCACACTATTGGGAATCTGTGTTGCAGATTCATTGTGATTAGCCAATCAGATTTGAAGAAACAGTTTATAGTTTTTGTGAAGTTTAGGCTCACAATCAGTGTTTGGGGCTTGTACATCAGTATCATTCATCTATCATTAAATCTGATTTTAGGTATTACTCACGGGTAAGGTTAGGTTTAGGTGCAGAGATATGGTCAAGATTAAATTTTTGGAATAAAATGATGTTCCAGGGTCAACAAATGATGTTGACCTAGGAACACGTCAAACTCAGCAAAATCAGGACGTGCGTTTACCGGGACCCAGAGCGCCTGACATCCTGGCAAATTTAAAAGTGCTGGCTAATGCTAAACATAAATTCAGTAAGATTGTTATTCACGTCGGCGCTAATGATGTTCGACTTCGCCAGTCGGAGATCACTAAAAATAATGTTAAAGAGGTGTGTGAACTTGCAAATACGATGTCAGACACTGTAATATGCTCTGGTCCGCTCCCTGCTTACCGTGGCGATGAGATCCATAGCAGACTGCTGTCACTCAATGGCTGGATGTCTAAGTGGTGCCTGCAGAATAACATAGGTTTCATAGACAATTGGACAAGTTTTTGGGGCAGACCTGACCTGTTAAAAAGAGATGGTCTTCATCCCTCCTGGGATGGTGCCACTCTTCTCTCTAGAAATATGGCACGTACTTGACTAACTGGGGCCCAGGTCAGGAAGCAGACAGACTGGCTAAACCGATCGTCTGCTAGCCGCCTCACGTCACAGAAGTCAGTTAATTCTCAGCACATAGAGACTCCTTCACCTAGATATCACACTATAGAGACTGTGTCTGTTCCCCGAACTAGAAAATACAGAAACGTCCAAACCAAATTAAGAGTAACAATTTAATTGATGTTCAACAAATAAAAAATGTTTACAATACGATTTTTTTTTACGATAAAACGATTTGTTTACGATAAAACTTGGCTTACTGAATATCAGGTCCCTTTCTACAAAAGCACTCTTTGTAAAAGATTCGATCAATGATCATAACCTAGATTTACTCTGTTTGACAGAAACATGGCTGAAACCAGATGAATACATTACTTTAAATGAGTCTACCCCCCAAGATTACTGCTATAAAAATGAGCCACGTCCAAAAGGTAAAGGGGGAGGTGTTGCTACAATTTATAGCAATATTCTCAGTATTTCTCAGAGGGCAGGCTTTAAGTATAATTAGTTTGAAGTTATGGTTCTGCGTATAACATTATCTAGAGAAACACGTGTTAGTGATAAATCCCCTGTGATGTTTGTACTGGCTACTGTATACAGGCCACCAGGGCACCATACAGACTTTATTAAAGAATTTGCTGATTTTCTATCTGTTAGTACTGGCCGCAGATAAAGTCTTAATTGTTGGCGATTTTAATATCCATGTCGATAATGAAAAAGATGCATTAGGATCAGCATTCATAGACATTCTGAACTCTATTGGGGTTAGACAACACGTTTCAGGACCTACTCATTGTCGAAATCATACTCTAGATTTAATGCTGTCACATGGAATTGATGTTAGTGGTGTTGAAATTCTGCAGCAAAGCGATGATATCTCAGATCATTATCTACAGTAGTCTTGTGTAAACTCCATATAGCTAAAACTGTAAATTCTACTCCTTGTTACAAGTACTTCTACCCCAAAAGACTGCTTTATAAATAATCTTCCTGACTTATCTCAGTTCCTCAGCATATCCAACAGCACAGAGAAACTTGATGATGTAACAGAAACTATGGACTCTCTCTTTTCTAGCACTTTAGATATAGTTGCTCCTTTACGCTTAAGGAAGATTAAGGAAAACAGTCTGACTCCGTGGTACAATGAGCACACTCGCGCCCTAAAGAGAGCAGCCCGGAAAATGGAGTGCAGCTGGAGGAAAACAAAACTAGAGGTATTTCATATAGCTTGGCAGGAAAGTACCCTATCCTACAGAAAAGCATTAAAAACCGCTAGATCTGATTACTTTTCGTCTCTTCTAGAAGAAAACAAACATAACCCCCTGTATTTATTCAATACAGTGGCTAAATTAACAAAAAATAAAGCATCAACAGGTGTTGGCATTTCCCAAGAGCACAGTAGTAATGACTTTATGAACTACTTTACTTCCAAGATCGATACTATCAGAGATAAAATTGTAACCATGCAGCCGTCAGCTACAGTATCGCATCAGATAGCGCACTATAGACCCCCTGAGGAACAATTCCACTCATTCTCTACTATAGGAGAGGAAGAATTGTATAAACTTGTTAAATCATCTAAACCAACAACATGTATGTTAGACCCGATTCCATCTAAACTACTAAAAGAGCTGCTTCCAGAAGTCATAGATCCTCTTTTGGCTATTATTAATTCATCATTGTCATTAGGATATGTTCCCAAAACCTTCAAATTGGCTGTTATTAAGCCTCTCATCAAAAAAACCACAACTTGACCCCAAAGATCTAGTTAATTACAGACCGATCTCAAATCTCCCTTTTCTGTCAAAGATACTAGAAAAGGTAGGGGGGGGCGCTAGCGGCGAATAGAGTAGACACACTTTCTAAGTCTCCTCAGAGTTGACTCCTGTTTTTGTTTAATATATCTGTCAAAATCGCCCAAAGTTTGATGTCACTGCTTCTTCCTTAATTGTTGCCAATTGCAAAGTCATTACTTTCTCTACATTTAACATAATAATGACTTCCAAGAAGCTCTCGAAGGCTGCACAGCAGGGCAAAGATGGTGATGCTGATTCCCTCTCCTCAGCCTCCACCAGTACCACACTTTCAGCCATCAAGACGCAAGGAAACGATTTGAAGCGGCTCATTGAAGACACTAAATTGTCAATCAACACTCGCCTTGATGCGGTGGATGCCATGCTGGCGAATCTACAGTCCGATCAGTCGGGTGTTAAGAAAAAAGTTGAGGATTTGGAATTAGCCATGACCGGTTGTGATTCGCGCCTGGACGAAGTAGAGAGAATCTGTGAGGAACTGCATTCGGATAACAGATTTCTTCGTGCTAAAGTAATGACCTGGAGGGCCGTTCACGTCGGCTTAATTTGAAATTTGTGGAGATAAAAGAAGGAGTGGAGCAAGGTCATCCAACGGAGTTTGTTTCCGGGCTGATTTCTGCACTATTCGGCCAAGACAAGTTCCCAAAACCCGTCAAAGTGGATCGCGCCCACAGGTCGCTACAACCGAAGCCTACAGATGACGAGAGGCCGCGTCCGATTATTGCGAAGCTGCATCATGACCGCGACAAAGAACTGATCCTTCGTGGCCTCCAAACGTTGAGCATTCGGACCAGTGCTGAAAGTTTTGAAGGAAGCGGGGGTGTCTTGTTCTCTTCGCTTTCCTGCAAGATTGTGAGTTAAAAACAAGGACTCCATATCGATTTTCGATTCAACTAGAAGAACTAAACCATTTATTAACAATTACTGCTTCAGCAACAAATTAACATTCTATATGATTCATAGATTAAGTAATCAATAAATTGTTATCAGTTAAATGCGTCATAATATATTAACTACCTAATAACTTATTTTATTAACTAATTAAGTAAATTCATATGCTAATTATCACATTGGGTTGAAGCCATGCCTTTAAACTTCCAGTTGTCTGCTTTAATTAATCATTAGCTAATGATTTGCATGGGTATCATTATGGTATGCCTTTACTTGTTGAGGCACATGACTAACTAACTAATTCAAAATCTATAACCACAATGACATATTACTTAACAATTAGTTAATAGTCATGTGCCTCAACAAGTAAAGTCATAACATCCGCCATGGCCTCCCGAGTCCCCTGACCCGCCCTGGAGGCCGTCCATCCCCGTACTCTGCCCCTTGAGGCCTCCAGAGCGCCCACCCCCCCTCCCCGTGGGATGTTGTACGGCGCGGGACGAGTCTTTCAGGAGGGGGGAGTAGTGTCAGACTGTGTCTCAGCGTCTTGTGTTTCCCCTTCTCTCTTGGCCTTATTTGGAGTTCCTGTCCTTGTTTGTCATGTTTATTAGTTAATTAGTCCCCAGCCCTGTGTTATTAATTATCTAGTCTCCCCAGTGTTCTTAAGCCCTGTGTTTCTTTGTCTCAGTGTTCGGTCTTGAATCGTCATTGTGATTGTCAAAGTTGAATGTCTGTAGAGCTGTGTAGATGTCAGTGCAATTTCTGTAATGTTAGTAGATTGTTATAATAAAGTCCGTTGTTCCTTGTCTCCACGTTTCCTCGTGTTCCTGGCTCCAACGACTACGTGACAAGACGTGCTAATCTATGTTTTTCTACAGTGTACAGATGTGTACTGCAGTTTTTTAGGTTTTTTTTTAAATAGCATTTTAAATCACAAAAAAATACTCTGATGTGAAACAAAAACAGTTAATCTTAAAAAATAAAGCATATAAATCAACCCAAATAGGAAATAAAACAGTTATTGAATAAACATGTGTCCTATTCTGTGTCCTAAACTCCTGAAACATTGGTGTCTCATATTTTAGAGCAGTCAATGCAATATATGAAAGAAGTCTTTATGTAGGTGTGTACGTGAATTCAGTTGAAACACACTCTGTAATCGTTAACATAAGTAAAATAAAAATATATATTTTTTTACTTTTATATAATGCTTTTCTGGGTACTCAAAGTGCTTTACATGAAAGGGGGAATCTCCTCATCCACCAGCAGTGTGCAGCATCCACCTGGATGATGTGACGGCAGCCATATTGAGCCAGAACGCCCACCACACACCAGCTTACTGGTGGAGAGGAGACAGTGATGAAGCCAATCAGTGTATGGGGATGATTAGGAGGCCATGATGGTCAGAGGCCAAAGGGCAAATTTTGCCAGGATGCCGGGGTTACACCCCTATTCTTTTTTGAAGTACATCCTGGGATTTTTAATGACCACAGACAGTCAGGACCTCAGTTTAACGTCTCATCCAAAAGATGGTGCTTGTTGACAGTATAGTGTCCCCGTCACTATACTGGAGCATTAGGACCCACACAGACCACAGGGTGAGCGCGCCCTGCTGGCCTCACTAACACCTCTTCCAGCAGCAACCTGGTTTTCTCAGGAGGTCTCCCATCCAGGTACTGACCAGCTCAACCCTGCTTAGCTTCAGTAGACAACCAGTCTTGGGCTACAGGGTGATATGGCTGCTGGCAAAGTAAATTTAATTTAACTACAAAATTTTTCTCAATAACTGTAACTTATTACAATTACATTTATTTTGTAATTAAATGACGTAATTCCGTTTCATGTAACTAGTTACTCCCCAACACTGCGTACTTCAAACACAGAACCAGGAAACAGGAAACGTGTGTTCAGAGGAAAGAGAAACTGAAGTGCAGTTGAGCTGTTGTGTGTTTGTCTCTGTATTCAATCAGTAAAATGGCAGGAGCCAGAGTTTTTCAGGATGAGTTCTTGTGTCCAGTGTGTCAGGATCTCCTGAAGGATCCAGTGACCATCCAGTGTGGACACAGTTACTGTAAGAGCTGTATTACAGGCTGCTGGGATCAGGAGGATCAGATGAGAGTCTACAGCTGCCCTCAGTGCAAACAGACCTTCAGTCCAAGACCTGCTTTAGCTAGAAACACCATGCTGGCTGAAGTGGTGGAGAAGCTGAAGAAGAGGAAACGTCCTGCTGACTGTGATGCTGGAGCTGGAGATGTGCAGTGTGACGTCTGTACTGGAAGAAAATACAAAGCCATCAAGTCCTGTCTGATGTGCCTGAACTCTTACTGTCAGCATCACCTTGAGGAACATGAGAGTTGGTTTAAAGGAAAGAGACACAAAGTGACTGAAGCCACTGGACGACTGCAGGAGATGATCTGCCAGAAACATGAGAAGATCCTTGAGGTTTTCTGTCGCACTGATCAGAAATGTATATGTGTGCTGTGTACGATGGATGAACATAAAAACCACGACACTGTATCAGCTGCAGCACAGAGGACAGAGAAACAGGTATTAAAAACTAGACTCTGAAGAAATACTGCTGACACTTGTTTCATATGTGTTTATATCGGCACCATATTAACAGCTTACAGCATTCACACTGCACACGACACCAGAAATTAAGTTTCACTGTTTGCTAAAAATGCACTGGAAACCTTTATCAACACAATCTTACATTAAGCAAAATAAACTAGTGGAGTGAACTATTCACCTGTTCTTTTACAAAATATATACTTTCATATGTCAAAATGCAAGCTCTTCTACACAGCAGAAACACTGTCAGTGTGAAATACTAACGCCTGAGTCAGTTTCACTTTTATAACACTTAAAAATGTAGCAATTCATGTATGATGATTGTGACCAATCATCAATTTGGAGTTTGAACCCACAGCCATTAGTTATCAGTTTTTGTTTTGCTGGATTCATCTGTTCACATGATGATTTAGTGCCAGTAGTTTTCTGTGAGATTCATTATCATTTGTTTGTCCTGCAGAAGCAGCTGAAGGAGACGCAGAAGACGTTCCAGCAGAGAATCCAGCAGAGAGAGAAAGATCTTCAGCAGCTGAGAGAGGCTGTGGAGTCTCAGAAGGTGAGTCTGGAGAAGAAGAGAAGTTTGTCTCAGTCTCAGTTCAGACTCACTGAAGCCTGAATCACTGTGTGTCCTAACAGCGCTCTGCACAGACAGCAGTGGAGGACAGTGAGAGGATCTTTACTGAGCTCATCCGCTCCATTGAGAGACGCCGCTCTGAGCTGATACAGCTGATCAGAGATCAGGAAAAGCAAGCAGTGAGTCGAGCTGAAGGACGACTGGAGCGACTGGAGCAGGAGATCAATGATCTGAGGAGGAGAGACGCTGAGCTGGAGCAGCTTTCACACACACAGGATCACATCCAGTTCCTGCAGGTAACACAGATCTAGAAGAACAGGGTCATAGTGGACTTGAGCAGATCCTGCTGTGACACGAGACTCACAGAGAAACATTTCATGAGTGTCTTATTATATAATCATCAGTCAGACTCTCATCTGATCATCTTCTTCTGAAAGACACGCCAATTACAAATGGCTTTCAGCTCTGATTTATGATGTCATGGTGAAATCAGTGAACTTGATCATACCGGTCCTGAGTTACGTTCATCAAAATTCAATCAGATGATCCTCAAACCTGACAAAATGTATTTTTATTTGCCTGAATTTGACCATGAAAACCCCAAACATAAGCATTTATATTAGCAATGCTTCAGTGTATGGAAACCAAACTGAACCTGATTGTGTCTTAAGGGTCCTTGTGAAGTTTCAGTGTCTCTAACCACTCTAAAGTTATAAATAATGGTCAATCTAATCGTAGCTTTTGAGCTGCTTTTCCTGAGAAATCTACTCAAATCTACACTGAGACTCCATTGATGTGCTTGAGCTGTTAGATGGACATTTATGTTCTTAGCAGATGTTTTATCATCCAAATCATTTCCTAGAAAGTTAACATATAGTGTAAGTGGAAAATACTAGAATCTATAGCTCTATTGTGATTTAATGAATATGAGAAGAATGAAGCTGATGCTGTGAAAGTGCTGGATTGAGGAGAGTTACTAAAGATCAGTCAAATCTGATGTTGGTGCAGGTTATTGGGTGAAGTGTGGAGCTGATGAGTTTTGATTTCTGTTTTCTGTAGAGTTTCCAGTCTCTCTCAGCACCTCCTGAATCTACAGACGTAAATGATGATCCCTTCACTCCTCTTATCTCTTTTGATGGTCTGAGAGAATCTGTCCATCAGCTGAGAGACAAACTGGAGGATTTCTGCAAAAAGGAGCTCAAGAAGATCTCAGACAGAGGTAGCCTCATTTATAAAGCGTGCACACACACAGATTTGATCTTAGAGTGTGCATATGCTTATATCCACGCCAGTGCTCAAAAAAAAACTGCCTTTGACGTGGAAAAGTGTTTAGCGTCACGTCAGGGTCTGAGCAGATGTACACACTTTTTCTTGTCGGAGTTCTGTAGGTTTTTGGAAATGTAAGCTGTTCTTGCTGTTCTAAATGAAAGAATTTGGACGATGACTGCTGATGTTAATGACATTAATTAGGAGACGTTTACCAGGCAGAAAGCTGAAACCATTCAGTTGCACGCAAGTTCAAGATTGCGATTCATAGATTTCACATCTGAAAGATGCTTTTCGTTTTCTGTGCGTATGCTCATTCTATGAATCGCACATACTCATATCTGTAAGATGATCGTAAAACCAAATTTAGGATGTTTTCTGCACAAGATTTTAGAAATGAAGTCCCTGCAGATTCATCTGCTCTCAGAAACGAGTCCATCATCTCATATCATAGAGAACATCATATTAGAAATGTCTTAGGAATGGATGCAGGATCATGAGAATCACACTGTTCATGTCTGTTGATTTCCACAGTCACAGTCACCAACAGTGTTCCCAGGACCAGGAAGGACTTCCTACGATGTAAGTCAGTAAGAAAACAAGCAGAAAAACTCACTGAGTGTGTTCATGTTCTTCTGTAGAAGGTGAAAGAAGAGTTTTATAATTGATGATGTAAATGATGATTTGCACAGATATGTGGTCATCTGTACTGAGACACTGATGATACACTGAACATGAAGAGTTCAGCTACATGAAAAGATCGAACAGATTCATAATTCCTGATTCTGATGTGTTTTATCTCCATCAGATTCCCATCAGCTCACTCTGGATCCAGACACAATGAATAAACAGCTGTCTGAGAGCAACAGAGTGATTACTAACACTGGCAGAGATCAGCTGTATCCTGATCATCCAGACAGATTTGATTATTGGCTTCAGGTGTTGTGTAGAGAGAGTGTGTGTGGACGCTGTTACTGGGAGCTGGAGTACATTGGACGTGTGTTTATATCAGTGTCATATAAGAGCATCAGCAGGAAAGGAAAAGGTAATGAGTGTGGGTTTGGATCTAATGATCAGTCCTGGAGTTTGATCAGCTTTCCCTCTAGATACTCATTCAGACACAATTACATAGAGTATCGTCTCCCTGTGAAGCCCATCAGCAGTAGGATAGGAGTGTATGTGGATCACAGTGCAGGAACTCTGTCCTTCTACAGCGTCTCTGACACAATGAGCCTCATCCACACAGTCCAGACCACATTCACTCAGCCGCTCTATGTTGGGTTTAATGTTCTTAATGTCAGATCGTCAGTGAAACTGTGTTGATGAATCAGAATAGACTGTAGAGAGATTCTACCCATAATTCTGTGAGCTGCATGATAAATCAGTAACAGTGAGATGTTACAGAGCAGTCGCATAGCTACGGGTGGGCTCATCTGTGGCCCACCCAATGATATGTTTGTAATTTTCCAAATGGATGTAATTTATTAAACGATACTAATAAACGTCTTATTTCACAGTAACTTTATTTATTAACAATATTAAACACTTGTTTTCATGGTCAATTACAGGTCGTCTCTTATAGTTGTCCCTCTTCCTATAGGTGCATATCATCATACGCTTGTCAAAATGATGATTCGTCCATTTCTGTTAGTCTCACCCACAATGTTATGTTTACAACATAAGGATATAATAGTAAAATGCGCGCATTTGTGAAGTAAAATGTGAAAATAGCCTAGTGAAGCAAACATAAATCAGATCAATTCTTTTAAAAAGTAAAAGTCTTAGAAACATCATATTAGCATAGGTACAGTGTTTGATCCACTAAACAGATGCGTCCTTTGTGGAAAGAAACACATAAACATTGTGCTAGATCCTGGTCGCCACAAACTGCATAATTTGCAGCTGAGCACATTTCTGTGAACTGACAGAGATGTTTGATTATGAAATAATCAGCGAAGCCCCGTTGTTTCACACTGAGGTAATACTTTTTAATAAACTTCCTTTAGTTAATGTTAGTTAATGCATTAACTAACATTAGCAATACATTTGTTACCGTGTTAATTCATCTTTGTTAACCAGCTCACTCAGGCAAATGTTAACAGATACGACTTTTAATAATGTCCTATTAGTACATTTTAAAATGAACATTAGCATAACAAATTACGGTCACACTTTATATTAGGAGGCCTTAACTACTATGTACTTACATCAAAAAATAAGTACAACATAAGGACAGGTTTGGTGGTATGGGTAGGTTTAAGGGTGGGTTTAGGTGTAAGGGATGGGTCAACAGTGTAATTATAAATTTAATTACAGAAATTAATTACAGATGTAATTACATATAGGTATTTTTAAAAATATAAGTACAATGTAAAAACATGTATGTACACAATAAGTGCATTGTATCAAATTATTAATTTAAATGTAAGTACATAGTAGTTAAGGCCACCTAATATAAAGTGGGACCCAAATTACTAATGTTAATGCATGCTTTAGAAGTACTGTGTAATGAACCTTGGTGCTGTATTTTTTGTTGGCAATTTGACATGCAGTTTTCATACGCTACACACCTGGCCCACCCAGTTTTATGTAGGCCCACCCACTTAAACATTTCTGGCTACGCTAGTGTTACAGAGTCTCAAGTCAAGTCAAGTCAAGTTGAGCTTTATTGTCATTCCGCTACATGCGGGGGCATACAGTGGAACGAAATGTCGTGCCTCACAGGACCTCGGTGCTACATAAATACAGGCATACAACAATGGAGTAAGACAATATAAACCTATACACAACTATCCTACTGATAGATTTTGACTATAAATATACTATCTATAAAAAGTACCTATACAAACTAAAAATACAAACTATACAAACTATACAAATGCTTCAGATAAATACTGTACATGTGCAAGGAGAAACATTGAGTTCAAGCAGCTGGCTGGGGAACAGTGCAGGAGGATTTGTAGTGCATGAGCATGTAAACATACATATATTACGGAGTTCTTTTGTGGGATTTGTGTACACACAGCAGTGTGTGTGAAAAGTGACTAGTGCGCATAGAGGAGGAGAGTGAGCTACTACAGGTGGTTTGTACAGGCCCACTCACCTGTGTGTAGCACACTTGAATTGCACGTTACATGTTACAGGAGGTAGGGGTTTGTATGGGGGTTCAGAGAGGGGCGGGTGATTTGAGTTCAGGGCTCTCACAGCCTGGGGAAAAAGCTGTTGAGCAGTCTGGCAGAGCGGGCTCTGATGCTCGCACCGTCTTCCTGATGGTAGGAGCTGGAAGAGACTGTGGGAGGGGTGTGGAGTCCTTCACGATACTATTGGCTTTGCTGGAGCATCGTGTGAGGAAAATATCCAGGATGGAGGGAGAGGGGCACCGATGATCTTGCAGCGGTGTTCACTGTCCGCTGGAGGGTCTTGCGGTCTGCTGCAGTACAGTTCCCGTACCAGACAGTGATGCAGCTGGTCAGCACACTCTCAATGGTGCCCCTGTAGAAAGTGGTGAGGATGGGTGGAGGGAGACCTGCTCTTTTCAGCCGGCGGAGGAAGTGTAGGCGCTGTTGTGCCTTCTTGGAGAGTGACATGGTGTTGGTGGTCCAGGTGAGATCCTCTGTGATGTGCACCCCCAGGAATTTAGTGCTGCTGACTCTCTCCACAGTCGAGCTGTCGATGGTCAGTGGGGGGTGATCACCGGAGTTTCTTCTGAAGTCCATCACAACCTCCTTTGTCTCTTTTCTCTTCATACATTAATACTGCAGCTGAACTTCTGTCAGTGAGATAACGTCAGAATAAATGTGTGTAATAAATCCTCATATGGACAGTAAGATCAGTTCTGCTTAGTAACCATGTGTTTCTGTGCTTTTCTGTATTTGTGTTGACTGAAATCACTCATTTTTAATGTAGTCTCACATCAATCATTTCTATTATTACTATTAAAATTACTTTTCAATTCAAATGATCACACACAGTCAATAAATAATTTTCATTATTCACCTTATGTAGCACCGGCCCTTTTCTGTGTTTTGTGTTTTTGTCTTCCGGTCTCACAAGTCACTGTTTTTATAGTCATGCAATTATTAACTACGGAATCTGTTTTCATTTTCAAGTTATAGCTTGTTTATAATTTAAATCTATTAAAGATCAATATAAGTGTGTGTGTGTGTACTTGGATGGGTTAAATTCAGAGCACAAATTCCAAGTATAGGTTACCATACTTTGCTGAATGAATTGTATACAAATATTGAATTGCAGATGCTAAGATGCATTATTGCATATAATCTTAATTTTTCATGTGTGGTTGACCTGGTAAATATGCAATTTAAAATATGAAATTTGGCCACACTGATATGCCATGCATTAGATATCAGGCCAAAACATAATACAAAAGTTTTCTAGATTTTTTGATGCACTCTAATATAATATATATAGCCTACTCTGTTGGCGACCTGTCTCAGACAGAATCATCTCCACACGGCTGCAAGACATGCATGTGAAGCTGACCGCGAGTGGGTCGATCAGAAAGGGGCCGAGGCACAAGAAGCCACAAATCGAAGCGATACGTGTATTCGTTCTAGAGTTTACTAGCTCCCCATCTGGAAGCAGTGCACCGATCAAAGATCAGAATGGCAGGGTCTTTCCTACTCAAGAAGAACGTGAAGAAGATGATCTCAAGAAGAACTGTGTGTTGAGCACTTAAAGGGAGTCCAAAACCAGCCAGCACCAACCACAGCATTCGATCTTAGCCTCCTCCAACCAATAAACCTTGACACAATCACAGCAGCAGAAAAAATTGTGATCTGGGCACTCAAGAATAGCAAGGATGCAGGCCTGGACGAGATCCTGCCTGAACTACTCAAATCTGGTGACCATCTTGTTGACGCCCTGACGGACCTTCTCAATGTTTATTTAGGTCTGGGCTTAACTGGGCCACTCCAAAAGGTCAATTTTATGTCTCCAAAGCCATTCTGTGATAGATTTACTCCAATGTTTAGGGTCATTATCCTGCTGCATCCCCTAGCTTCTTCTGAGCTTCAGCTTGCAGACAGCCACCTTGAGATTAACCATGTGTTTCTGTGCTTTTCTGTATTTGTGTTGACTGAAATCACTCATTTAGTTTTTAATGTAGTCTCACATCAATCATTTCTATTATTACTATTAAAATTACCTTTCAATTCAAATGATCACACACAGTCAATAAATCATTTTCATTATTCACCTTATATAGCTCTTTTCTATGTTTTGTGTTTTTGTCTTCCGGTCTCACAAATCACTGTTTTTATAATCATGCAATTATTAACTAATAATTAGTTATAGCTTGTTTATAATTCAAATCTATTAAAGATCAATATAAGTGTGTGTGTGCTACACAACAAAATACAAAGATAAAGATAATAAAAAATACTGCAAGAGCAAATAAAATACAATAAAATAATCTAATATCAATGCATCTAATCTGAACCAATAGTCCTCACAAAGCAGCAAAGGCCTCATCAAACAAATATGTCTTAAGACTGGTTTTAAACATGTTTACAGAGGTAGATGATCTGATAGATATTGGTAGAGCATTCCACAACTTTGGGGCAGCCACTGAAAAAGCACGATCACCTTTGGTTTTTAGACGTGACCAAGGAATTTCAAGGAGTAGCTAGCCTTAAGATGTCAGAGATCTCTGTGAACAATGAAACTTCACAAGCTTAGAAATAGCATTACAATAATTAAGACGTGAAGAAATAAAAGCATGAATTACTTTCTCCATGTCACTGAAAGAGAGTTTAGTGATATATTCGATATTCTCGAGTTTAGTCATATTTCGCAGTTGAAAGAAACTATTCTTCACAGCTGAATTAATTTGTCTGTCAAACTTTAACTCTGTGTCAAAAATAAAACCTAAATTATTAACAAGTATGCAAATTGGATGACAAAGGACCTAGACATTGTTGCTATATTTTTTGCATAGTTACTGGGGCCAAATATAATAATTTCTGTCTTTTTCTCATTTAACTGAAGAAAGTTAGTTAGTATTCATCCAACATTTTACGTCTTTTAAACATTCAAAGAGTGATTTAATACATGTGTCATCTCCAGATATTATAGGCAAATACATCTGGATGTCATCTGCAAAAAAGTGGTATGAAATACTATATTTCTTAATAATAGAACTAAGAGGAAGCATATATAATGAAAATAGCACTGGTCCTAAAATGGAACCTTGAGGGACCCCACAGGTAATAGACGCTTTTGATGATGAAAAGCTTTCAATTTTAACAGAAAAGGTTCTATTTTGAAGATAAGAGGCAAACCAACTTAGGGAAGTTCTTTGGATGCCCACATGACACTGTAAACATTCAATTAGGATAATATGGGCAATCGTATCAAATGCTGAGCTAAGATCCAGCAGAACTAAATCAACATTGCTACCAGTCAGTGTTTGATAAAAGGTCATTAACTACCCTAAGAAGAGCGGATTCTGTGCTATGGCCTGATCTAAAACCAAATTGAAATTTGTCAAAGACCTATTTTTTTGTTAAAAATGAAGTAAGCTGACGCTGAAGCCTATCCTTCTACCATTTCCGTTCTTTTCCGCTTTCCTGCACTCCCATCTAAGCAACCGAGTATTTTCATTGAGCAAAGGCAGGGTATTATTTTATGTTTCCTCAATTAGTATGGAGCAACGTCATCAGGGATATCAGAATAAGCATTATTAAACAGATTAATCAATTCTTCTGGACCCATTAACCCTGTAAGACCCAAATTTAGAAAAAAAAAAAAATTTCACCATTTATTATTTGTGGGAGGCCTCTACTGCAAAAATAAATTTTAACATTTTTTATATTTTAGTGCATTTTTAGTGAAATGTTGTAATATTACAATTTTGGGCCTGTGGGGTAGCCAAATTTCAGTGATTTTACTAACTGTCTGAACAAATCTAAAGAAGACCTAAGGGTTCATTTGCAGGGTATACTGCTTATGTAGCCCCATAAGAGCAGCCTATGTATCTATACACAAACACTCACACAATAATAATAATCAGACAAGTCATGTTTTCATGAATATTATTTTTATTATAAAAATGTGTTCAATCAAAACTATTTACTGGTATTTACAATGTCTAGCTCTGTTCATAGCCATGTTCAATTCCCATAGTCTCATAACGATTTTAGAAATGCTCCTTTATTTTGAAAACTGTACTCATCGGTGTTACCTGTCAGAGCCTTGATCATATCTTCTGACACAAACCTTCAGAAATACTCCAGCGGTGTATGATGGGAGAAGGCATATCCTCAGAGAAATTAATGTTGTGACATATAAAATCATTTTTCAGACAGCTATACCCGTTGCGGCGCATGGTCTGTGTTCTTGAATGGCCTGGTTTTGTTGGCATGATGTTCACATAATCATCAGATGGGCCAACATATGCGTGGTCATTTTCCCTCTCTAGTTCACAGGCATCTTTATATTAATTTTTATCATTTGAGTCCATCTCAAAGTCTCTGTTCTCATTTTGGATGGCATCAACGACATATACATTATATTGAGGTGATTATTTTTAAGGCTAAATAAACTCAATGCAAGTCAAACTCAATAATACTTAAACATTTTAAAGAATTCACACATTCCACAGATTTCGAAAATTATCACCTTGCTCTCATGCATCAAGCACACATTTGAGCAAACAAGTTAAGCCCAGAAAAGAAAACAGAACCAGTTAAGTGTATTTTAGAATATAGTTTTAAATATTGCATTACAAATAATTTAAAATTTTCAAAGAAATAATTTTTTAATTCAGCTCGAACTTACTGTAATCATTTAATTTGGAATAAAACTCAAAATGGTAACAAATAAGACATTAAAAATCAATATTATATTTTGTCACTGACAAAAATGGTCAAAAAGTATGTTGCTAAGAAACGAGGAATATAATTCATTCATGTAATGTGTAAGGTGCACAGGCGAATTTTGCTACCACTCTAGCCCAATGTTGTAAACTTACAACATTGACATAAGCTCAAAATCTAATTTAATCAAAGTATTTAACAGTACCTTAATACCATTGTGATCTACACATATTACTAAATCACTGAAAAAAAAAATCATTTTAGGCATTATACTTATTTGCATGTTGATTTATCCAGTCCAATATAAAAAAATAAAAATTAAATTAAAAAGTACAGGTTTATTTTAGTGGAGCTAAAACTGACGTTGTAATATTACAACTGTGGGCCTTACAGGGTTAAGATAGATGGAGATTCAACAGTGTCAAACAATCAATGAGCATAGAATACTGATGGAAAAAACCCCCAAAAAACACTGATTGTATTAGATGTAATCACACGAGCATAATAAATAAACAGTAGGTTTTTGTTTCAGGGGACTACATAAAAGCGTAACATTAAAACGACAATAGGGTTATGGTCAGAAAAATAATGATCTAAGATACAGTATGTATAATTACACATAGGCATACCCATATAAAGAACCAGATCAAGAGTGTGACCATGCTGAGGAGTAGAGCAAGTTATATACTGTGAAAAGTCAAACAAGTCAATAATATTAAAAAACTCTCTGGATAAAGGCTTCGATGAACAGCAAACATGTTGTTAAACATGAATGTTAAAATCACCAAGTACAATGATGTTGTGAAAAGTAGTTAGTCACAGACAAAAAAAAATAAAGAATCTGAAAACTCCTGTATAAAACCAGGAGGTCTATATACACACAAGAACACATAATACAGGACTTGGCAAAGCAATTAAAAATAATTGCACCTCAACTCTGGGAACTCTTGGCAGGGGTTAATCAGCATTTCCACTTGTTTTTAAAAATTGATGCTAAAAATTGACCAGCAGTTCTCGAGGTGTTAAAGTTGCAGTACATAGGTAAAAGATCAGAGAAAAGGGCTCATATCTCCAACATTAAGCCATGTTTCAGTAACAAATTTAAAAAAAAAAATCTAATCTTCATGATACGAAGAAATCATTTAAAATAGATGTAGTGTTTGCAACAGATCTGGCATTGACGAATGCTAGAGTCGCTACAGTACAATCAAAAGTGTCATGTTGAGTACTGGCCTGTACTGATGTTAGTGTATCCACACGGCGTAGGTTTATGAACTGTATTCCTCTGCCACATCTCCGCAGTCTAGCCAAGATGATTCATGATGTCGGCACACGCGAAGTAGGGTAGACATACTGTAGATAGGAGCTCCTTAACTCCAGATATTCCCAATTAGTTCTGTTTGCCCACAAGGCATCCCCAGTAGTGTTCTGGAGTGTCAAGGTGGTCTTTGGCAAACTTTAGGTGTGCTGCAGTGTTTGTTTGGAGAGCAGTGGCTTCCTTCGTGGTGTCCTTCCATGGATATCATGCCTGTTCAGTGTTTTACGTATGGTTGACTCATGAACGGAGATGTTAACCAGCTTCAATGAATCCTTCAAGTCTTTTTTTCACCTCTTTGAGCTTTCTGCGTTGTGCCTTTGAAGAGATCTTAGCTGGCCTACTTCTATGGAAAGGAGTCACAGTACCAATTTATAGACATGGACTGCTGAATATCTAAAGTCTTTGAGGTTACTCTGTAACCCTTTGCAGCTACACGCATGAGCTCTTTTTATGAGGCATGGCTCACATCAGCGAATGACACTGTTTTGGTGTTTATATAAGCTCTAAACCACACCTTTATTCTCGTTTCATTGATTGGACTCGTGGTTTGCTAACATCTGACTCCAATTGGCATTTAGTGACACCAGAAGCCTAGTGTTTCTCTTACAGTTTCCACCATCACTTTGTGTGTTTAATGAGTGTGCTCAAAGTCATGAAAGATGATGATTGTTTGTGTTTTATCAGCTTAGAAATATTGTGTTTGTTGATATTTGTCTTTGGTGAAAATCAAATCAAATTTCAAGACCAATTTATGCAGATAACTGGAAAATTGAAAATAGTTCACTTACTTTTTCTTGCAACTGTATAAATATATATATATATATATATATATATATATATACACTGTACACACATTAAATGTTTTTGTTTTCCTTATACTTGTGCTACTTATATTCTTTCGATTCTTTTGCTATATTTCACTAAATATTTTTCTAATTTTATACATGCAATAATTGATAAATATTTGTTTTCACACACATGTATAAGTATGTATGTATGTATAATCAAAAGTCTCGTGCTAATTATAACAAACTCACATGGCAGTGATCTGAAGAAACACACAGGATGTTGGTTCTTAAAACTCTTTTCTTAAAAAAGAAAAAACAAAACAACATTCACAACAAAGGTCAGAGGTCACATCAATATAAATTAGCACAGCAAACACATGAAAACTTAAATATAGCTTTATAATCTCTGTTCTCTTGATAAATGCAGACGTTCATGCTGCAGTGAAGCTCGGCTGCTCCGTGGTTATTGCAGTGAATGAGAGCACAAACTACAGCTTCCTCTGACATCACTTCCTCTAATGCCACTAAAACTCTTCTAGCAGCTTCATATTCCTCCTTAATAAAATTAAGACTAATGAATGTGGCATCAATCCTACAGTCACGAGCGTTTCCTCTGTAACGGTGATTATAAACACAGATCACAGCCGTGTCACTCCAGGAGAAGAAACTCAGACAAACACAAAAAACTCAGGAAACACGATCAGAAGAGCAAACGAGAGAGAGACGCTTCCCGACACAACAGAACCAGAGCGGATGAATCGCAGCTGATCACACTTCACCACGAAACCAACAGAACCACATGTTAGATTGTTAGATGATCACACTTAACACTTTACAGTAAGCTTCAGTTGTTAACATTCATTCACTGCATCAGTTAACATCAAATAACAATGACAAATACAAATACAACATTTATTCATCTTATATAATGGAAATTTGAACATTTGCTAATGTATATTATTAAAACCAAAAGTATTTGTGAACATTAGTTAATGTACTGCTAACTAACATGAACAAACAATGCATTTTAAAAATTGTATTATTAACAAACATTAAAAAATGCTGTAAATGTATATATTGCTTATTATCAGTTCATTTTAACTAATGCATTAACAAATGAAATCTTACTGTAAAGTATTTCCTTTTTTTTATCCATAGTTAAAAAAAAAAAAACACATTTATCTCCAAAACAATAACACAAATGATCATTGGTGTCATTGCAAATTATTGTTGAAAATTAAACTTTGTAACTGTAACTTTGTTTTAGTTCTGTTGGTATTAAACATGTGTTGTGAAATGTACAGGAAGTCAGCGGGATTGAATGTATCTAGTTCCTTTTTTAATTTTGTATTATGTCCTGGACTCCTACTGTATACAGAAAAAAAATAATTAATAAAAAACATTATTATCAAACAGGATTGAAAACAGCATAAATAAAATCTACAAATTCAGCCATGATGTAAAAGTTCAGCCAAAAATCATCATCGTGTCATCATTTACTCCCTTCATGCTGTTCAAACCTGATGACTGTGTTTCTTTTGATGTTTTAAAAATAGATAATTTGATAAATGAATAAATGTAACTGTATTTTGAAGAACGTTGGGAACCAAACAACACCGGACTCCACTGATTTACGTTATATCAACAGAAAACACTGGTTCGTTTCTCAGAATCTCTTCACACAGGTCTGAATGAGAGGAAATGACGACAGAACGATGAATGATCTGTTTTTCACACGAGTGAGTTTGGAGGTGAATGTGTTTGACGGTCAGAGCAATCAGAGCGTCACAGGAAGTCATGATTTTCCAGGATCCTCCTACAGTCACACCGCATCACATGACTACCTTTAAAATGACTAAATAAAACCTGTTTGTGTTTGTAGATCAACAGCAGCACTGCTTTCTCTCTCTCACACACACACACACACACACACACACACACACACACACAAACACATTCAGAGGATCTAACTAGTCCTGACCAGATTAGTTTACGGAGTAACTCTTCTGTCCAGAACAGTGATGATGGATCTGCTGGTCGGGAAACATCTCACACAAACATAAAGAAGCTCAGAGCGTCACTTCAGTGCAGAATCATCTCAACAAACTCCCATGATGCCTTCCGGCGTATGCACCCGGATCTTCATCTTTGAGTTCCATGAAATCAAACCAACAGAAATAAACGAGGTAAATTCAGACGCCACATCAGATCCTATGAAATCGTCCGAGGGGCGGTCGGGTGTAAGTTTGCTCGGCATTGTGGGATACAGAAGCAGTTTTGGTGAAAGGGTCACACATTCCCATAATGCACAGCGGCGTCTGCAGTGAGCGTACCAGCAAAAGCGCTCAGACTGTGTGTTGCGTTTCCTCCTCAAGCAGCGTGAAGACGACGGCGAGACGAGACGAGACGAGCGGAGTGTGTGTTTGTGTATGTGGTGTATGTGTGTGTGTGTGAGATCAGCACTCCAGCGGCAGCAGGAAGCAGCGTCTGCAGTCGACGGCTTTAGGACTGGGCGGCTGGACTCTCTTCCTCCTCAGCTCCTCTCGGCCCAGAGAACTGCTCAGGCGCTGGTACGCCGTCTTATAACGCTTGTCAAACGAAGCTGCGGACACACAACATAATAAAACATAAATATATAATCATTAAAGCGATAGTTCACCCAATAATCAACATTCGCTGTTAATTTACTCTCTCTCAGGCCATGCGAGATGTAGGTGACTTTGTTTTATTCATTAAAGTAGATTTTTAGCTGAAACCATGTCCTTGGTAAATTCATAAAATGTAAATCAATGGCTACCATCACTTTTAGAGTCAAAAAAGCATATCAGACAACACTAAATGAATCCCCGTGGCTCCTGATGATATATTGAGGTCTCATGAAGCAAAACGTTCAGTCTGTGCAAAAAACTGATCATTATTTACAATATTATTACCTGTAATCCAGAACCTCGGGCAAGCGGTTCAGTTCACGAATTAATCATTCTTTTGAACCGGTTCTATTTTGTCAGCTAGATAGATAGATGGATAATTTATTTGTCCTCAGAGAGGAAATTCATTTTCACAGGAGGTGCGTATAAAACACAAGAACAGCTACACATTATGTACAAACTTGTCACAATACTAACACGAACAGTTACATCCCTGACTCGACTCGGACTGAACTTTTTATGGTTTCTCTTTGCTTATGTACAAAGGTGAGCTGATGAAGACTAGTATTCACTTTATATGCTTTAGACATGAAAAACATCCACGCTTCACATCATTATTGGGTGATTTAATAATATAATTGTTAATACGTTACACCATTGCATGATTGCGTAAATGAACTAGTGAATTGAACCAGTTCACTGAAACAAACTGTTTGAAAGAATCCCTGGCCGAGTGCTTAGGGCCTGTGCAGATCAGCTGGCTGAGGTCTTCACAAACATTTTCAACCACTCCTTGGACAGTAACAACACATACGTCAGGATGCTTTTCATTGATTTCAGTTCCGCCTTCAATACTGTGATCCCATCCAAACTGATCTCCAAGCTCACTGATCTTGGCATCAGCCCCTCCCTCTGTAACCAGACCCTGGACTTTCTCACCAACAGACCACAGTCTATTAGAATCAGTAACCACATTTCCTCCATCCTCACTTTAAACACTGGTGTACCACAGGGCTCTGTGCTGAGCCCAATCCTCTTCTCCCTTTTCACTCACGACTGCATACCTGTGCATTGCTTTAACTCCATAATCAAGTTTGCAGATGAAATCACGGTGGTTCAGCATTTAGCAGCATGGTGTGCCAACAACAACTTTGCACTCAACACCCAGAAGACCAAAGAGCTGATAGTAAATCACCGGCGAACCAGGAAGAACCATACACACACTCCCATCTTCATTGATGGAGCTGAAGTGGAGCATGTGGCTAGCTTCAAGCTCCTTGGTGTCCATCTCTCTGTGGATCTTTCCTGGACCCTCAACACCTCTTTTACTTTTACTTCCTTAGGAAACTAAGGGAAGCTCATCTGTCCCCCCACATCCCCCCACAAGCAGACACAGGAACAGTTTCTTTCCCTCAGCTGTTAGCCTACTGAACTCTAATCTCAGACGCAGAACACTACATCCTAGACGCTCTGTACAATATCCTGTCTTCTATGCACACTTACAATGTTTATTATTATGCCTCCTGATATTTTGCAAATTCCTTTGCACATTACTACCTCCTAATGCCATTTGCACTGTTATGGTCACTGGCCATACATAAATATACACTATTGATTTACCTCACTCAGTGGGCCCTATCATACACCCAGCGCAACACAGCGCCAGGCACGACGCAAGTGTTTTTTGCTAGTTTCAACCCAATGCAGTTATCATTTTCACGTCCTGCGCCACGTTGTTTAAATAGCAAATGCATTTGCGCCCATTTGTGCGCTCATGGGCGTGCTGGTCTAAAAAAGAGGTGTGTTCAGGTGCATTATTGGTACGTTGCTATTTGGAGGCAAATGAAATAGACTGTGCCATTGACCAACTAAAACCTGGTCTAAAGTCAATGGCGCAGTATTTTTTTGTTATTTAAAGAGCGCGTTAGTAATATGCGCCTATAGGCTGGTCCACAACATGCGAACACTCTGCTTATTACACACACAGGGACGCGCAGCAGCACACAAACATGCCAAATATAAAAAATTAAAGGATTGCAATGTAAAAGATTATTATTGTGCAGGCTACATAAATATAATAATGCCTACATATCATAATGGATAGTCATTACATGTATCAGAATTAGGCTACCTCGCGCACGAGGAGCTCCGATTCCTCTCTGGAGACGCGTTCAGTGTTTGCTCTTGCAAATTCCGCAGACCGTTTTTCCCGTCGTTTAACTACCAAAAGTGGATTCGGACACACCCTAAGTGCACCTGCGCCTTGCGCTTTAGACCATGCGCTTATATCGTTAAAATAGGGCCCTGTATAATGCATCTTCTGTGTTACACTTGCTCATTTGCACCTTATGTTATATTTACAGTAATTTGCATTGAGTTGGTCTCTGTTCTTCTACCTCATTACTTGCACTCTGTTCAATGATGCATACATATCCATACTACATACACACACACACACACACACACACACATACACATACATTAATCTAATCTGATATTTTCCTGTTTGAGGCACTGGATTACAGGAAATAATGCTGTAAATAATGTTCAGTTTCTTGCACAGACTGACTGTTTTGCTTCATAAGACCTTAATATACATTGTCAGGAGTCAATTTTTAATTTTGTGTTGCCTGTATATGCGTTTTTGTCTCTCAAAGTGACGGTAGCTATTGACTTGCATTTTATGAATCGCCAAGGATCATGGTTTCAGCTAAAAATCTTCTTTACTGTTCTACTGAAGAAAAAAAGTCTCCTACATCTTGGATGTCCTGAGAGTATTTTTTTTGTTGAACTATTGCTTTAAGTTTTCTTTCTAAAACAGAAATAAAAATAAATGTAAAAATAAATGCTGTTTTTTATTGGAGTTTGCTGGTTTTGCGCGACTCACCGACATGATCTTTGCCCATGGCGGCCAGCGTGAGGAAGAGCATCTCTCTGTACAGACTCCTGCAGATCCACACAAACACAAACACAAGTCAGTGCCTGTGAGCTTCAGACTCACTTGAGCATCACCTGAGCATCACCACACCTCACCTCTGTATCCGCGGAGTGCCAGGCTGCTTAGCAACCGCATCCAGGAAGAGCGTGATGGCCTTGTGTACCTCGTTCATGCCGATCCACCGCAGCACTTCCTCCAGGAAGTTGAGGCTGAAGGGATGGTTGTGATGCCGCCAGCTGTAGCTGCGCATGGGGACGCCACCTGCAGGACAGGAGGGGAATCACATCAATCAATAACGGGAATCAGCAGATTATTAATAATGTAGGTGATTATATATACTCGCTAGTGCTGATTTTTACTTGCATTTGACACTTGCCGAGTGTTACCCTCATTCATGTGTTTTGACCCGGAATAGTTACGTTAAAAAACACTATTATGGGTTATTAAAAAGGTTCATATTTTGGTTTTGGGAGTCCCCAACAACAGGCTGACATGCATGCACGGTCAAAAAACACTTTCATTGTCTTAAAATATGCATTTATTTTTACCTTACATGCTCAACGACTCCCAAATGATTCGCTCAATGATTCATTTTTCCAAACCCCTCCTTTGCCTGACGCTAATCTGCGGTGATTGGTCGATTTAATTTCTATTTCATAAAGCAGTGTTTGTAAGCGCAGTGCTGCTTTGTATACAGCGTTACCGGGGAAACCAATATTTTTACTAGGGATGCACGATATTATCTGACCGATATCGAAACCTACCGATAATGGCTTTAAATGTACATGTTGGCCTGATATGAAAAATTAAGCTGATATGTCTTGCAGATAAGAGGAATACGTTAACTCACATGTGCTCAGGGTGTGCTAGCGATTAGATCACGTCAGCAGTGTGGCTCATTCTTGAAGCAAAGTTTTGCCTGAATGGTGATTAGATTCACTGTTTTGGATCGCTGCATTTAGTCTGAGAATGCAGTACAGAATGACGCATTTGGTGTATGATAGAGTAAACGGTAATAGTACGTGCAGCGGCAGCCTCCCCTGGGGGCGCTGTTGGCCTACTTTTAATGAAATTAAAATTAAATACACAAATAACATTTAGACTGTGTTTCTGATTAAATAAAGTAGTTAATTGGTGTCATAAAATCATGAGTATGTTTTGTTAAAGTTCAGAAGCTATAGCTTACATGAATACATTTTTTTTTAAAAAATCACAAACATGACACTTGTAAATTAAATAATTTATATATACTGATTTATTCATTAATGTGTAATATGTTATATTTTTTGTTATATGTTATATTTTGACTTTTATAAAACAATGATTGTGGAACGTTAAAGTAGTACAGAGATTTTAATGTATTATGAGTGTTAGGCCCTGTGTGTGTGTGTGTGTCTTACTGTGAATCCTCCAGAGCATGTAGAGCGGCGGCCACTGCTCTGAATCCGGCGTCAGTGTGTCCCACATCAGTCTCACACGCACCGCCGTGCCCTCTGACCCCTGACACACAAACACAGTCAGCTGAGCTCCTCTATGTGTGTGTGTGTGTGTGTGTATCTGTGTGTGTGAGTGAGTGAGTGAGTGAGTGTGTATATACGTGTATGTTTATGTGTGTGTTTATGTGTGTGTGTGTGTGTGTGTGTGTGAG
This sequence comes from Onychostoma macrolepis, assembly GCF_012432095.1. Classification (NCBI taxonomy): domain Eukaryota; kingdom Metazoa; phylum Chordata; class Actinopteri; order Cypriniformes; family Cyprinidae; genus Onychostoma; species Onychostoma macrolepis. Next base: position 772,662 of record NC_081170.1, on the reverse strand, counting down.
AGAGACCTGTGTGAGGCGTGCGGTCAGCGGAGACGTCCGCAGCAGCTGCAGCAGGTTACTGGGCAGGCCAAGACGAGTGAAGTACCAAACCAGATTCCAGAAGAGGATGGAGTGACTGTCCAGCAGCTGGACCTGAGAGAGAACAGCCTCGCCCTCGTTCTCCAGCAGACTCTCCATCTCCTTGCGCAGCACCAGCGGGCTCAGGTATGCCACCGTCACCTGCGGAGCTCCGCCCACTGACGGCACACTGCTCTCCGATTGGCTGCTGGTCTCAGAGCTGGAGTCCGTCTCTCTGACGCCGTTACACAGATGCTGCAGTGTGTCATCCGGAGCGGAGGGAGGACGCATGATATTCTCCAGCTCATCCTCCGTGCTCAGGTTATTGCGCTCCACGCTGCACACACACACACACACAGAGAGAGACAGACACATATGCACATGCGCACACGGAGACAGAGACACACACACACACACACACACACACACACCGATACAGAGATACACATGCACATGCACCCACACACGCACACACACACACACACACACACACACACAGACAGACGCACGCACACACACACACACACACACACACACACAGACAGACGCACGCACACACACAGACACACACACACACACACACACACAGAGAGATCATGTTATTCCATATGACACATCATTCGTACTTCAGATCCTTCTATTGGTATTTTATATGTATTCATAGGTTCATAAAGCTGCAGATCATGTAAATAACACTCCACATTTTGGGAAACCTTAGTTTAAATTTTCATATTAATATATTTTGCGCATTTATAAAATTTTCTTAGATATGCAGAACTGGACAAAAGCAAATTATATAAAATCATAAGAAATCTTGTGTTGCAGAAACAATTACAAACTTCATATATTTGTTAAGAATTTTTTTAAATATATTTTTGAGTTTGGAAAAACAGTTGTTTGTTGTGACAGCAGTATTTCAGACAGTGATTCTTTCATTGTTCTTTCACTGATCACAGAACTACCAAATGGACTGAAAATGTGATTTTTTTTAGGTTCTCAAAGCAAAGTAGAATGTCCCTTATCTTTTAAATGATTAAAACAGTTAAAATTTGGAAGTAATTATTATAATCTACTCTTTAAAAACAATATATATTTTTTTTCTTTAATAAATAATGTTTCAAAATAATTGTATTTTTTAAATACGTCTATAGTTTTTTTTAATAAATTTTTATTTCAGTTTTAGTTATTTTAGTACATAAATTTGTATTAAATTAAATGAAAATGAGAAATGCTGCTTTTTTTAAATAAATGTAATTTTATTTCAGTTAATGTTTATTTTATTTGAACTAACAATGTTAAATCTGGTGTTAGTTCTAGTAGTCTGCGTTACCTGCAGACGGGCCCCAGGTCACAGATCTCTGCGTTTAGCAGCGGCACGAACGGCGCAGAGCAGAACGGACAGGTGGTGTTGAGATTAGAGTCATCAGACGTCCAGCCGGCCATGATCTCCTCATCATACACCAGAGAATTACAGCTGCGGCACAGCGAGCAGCTCGACATCTGCACCTGCACAGACACAGAAATAAACATAAACACACTCACAGAGACGGATTCACCTCAGCACGAGACAGTCTGATCACTGCCAAGTCACCTTTATTTCTATAGTGCTTTATTCCATGGTCTGCCTGAATACTCGATTCTGATTGAATGCACAGGTCCAAGTCAGTTTAATCACGTTTTATATTAATGCACTGCTTTAATTGATGCACACAAACCCACACAAATCACTGGCACACACACAACATTCTTTTGAATAGACTAGAAAACTTTGCTGGCATTAGTTGGCATGGTTCAAATCTTACTTATCTGATCTCCATCAAAGCAGTGAATGAAGAGGTATCATATCGATCACAAGTGCAGTATGGAGTACCTCAAGGCTCAGTACTAGGGCCATTACTTTTCTCGGATAATTAGTGACTCATCTAGCTGTCCAGGTCTCCGCAATAGTGTTTACTATTGTGCTTTTGCATAATTGACACACTATTTTCCTGTAAAGCTTCTTTGACACAATCTGTATTGTTAAAAGCGCTGTATAAATAAAGGTGACTTGACTTGACACACACACAGAGAGAGAGAGAGAGTCGGAGATTGCACTGCACACACACACACACACACACACACAAACACAAACTTGTAAACGCTTCCCAGCGACTTTTATTAATAAATTAACCTAGATACTAGATCGCTACATTATATTCCTCAGCAACGAGATGTAAAATAGCTGTTTTTGAAGTAAAACAGGTTCATTGTTTGTAGAGAGAGATGCGCAGACAAAGATAATGAAAACACAACTGTCATCTCTCTCTCTCTCTCTCTCAATAATTAATTGAAATAAATGCTATAATTCATTCAAATAAATGTGATCTTGCCGCACTATTTCATCTATGAGTCTGGTCTGAAGCGGGCAGAATGTTAACGAGTCGTAACTGATGAAAATAACCATCATTTTTACCGTTCCGGTCAAATATTGCGCTGCGAAACATCATTAACAGCTTTAACTTGTAAATGCTGGCAAATGACCAAGGTATAAGCGGGATAATGCATGGTTAGCTGTGCATTAAACGACTTTAATGCACTTCGCAGAGGCAACCACGTTGTCTTGTCCTCCATGTCGTGCATTACAATCATTTAATGCACAGCTAGCCATACATTATCCCTTACTTATACTACACAGATTGTGTCAAAGCAACTTTAGAGTTTTAAACAGGAAAACACCGTGTTGATAATGTAAGCAAAAACAGTAACAATAGTAAACAGTCAATATTTCATAATATTGCCAAAAAAAGTGTCGTCAAACCTCAATGCCCGCCCCTTCCTGTGCAGAATCCCACGACTTCCTGAGAGGAACCGCCAGCGTCTGGATGTCCATCATGTCAATGTCACTCCCTACAGACAGAGAACTCTACAGACATAGAGATACTCACAATTATTATTAGGGTTGTCGATGGAATCTAATTAATGCCAATAAATTAATCTAAATAATTGCAAATTAATCGCAGATCAATTTAGGCTGAGAAATTACCCCTCAAAAGATGATTTGAAATTATTATTGTGATGAGAAAAGCATTGAACATTAAAAGAGCAGCTTTAGAAAAAAATATTTCGATTCAACATTGCATAAATAAATGATAATAAATAGGTATTAGGCCTTTATTCACCCCCCGGAGCCATGTGAGGCACGTTTTATTATGGATGGATGCACTTTATTTGACTACTTTTGAACTGTTGAACAAAAACAGCCACCCACTGCCATTATTAAGCTTGGAAGAGCCAGGATAATTTTTAATATAACTCCGATTGGATTCGTCTGAAAGAAGAAAGTGATATACACCTAGGATGCCTTGAGGGTGAGTAAATCATGGCCTAATTTACATTTTTGGGTGAACTAACCCTTTAATGGTTTTTTAAAAAATGAATATAGAAATATAAAATGATTATTAAAAAATGAAATGATACTCTCGATATGATATGAACTAATAGCACCAGTAGGTGGTGGTGTGTCACTGTCTTAATGAGTGAGTCATTGAATTATTCATTCAACTGATTCATTCAGAAATGAAGCAAGTGACTGGCTTAATTTATACCTTTATTTAACCAGGAGGTCCCATTGAGATTCAAAAATCTCTTTTACAAGAGAGACCTGGCCAAGGTAGCAGTCAAATCACAACAAATGCATACATGACATGAATGACATTAATGAATGAGTCACTGAATCACTGACTCACTCGATTCATTCAAAACCATGAATTCATTCAGTAACGAATCACCACTGTGTGCTGATCAGAGATGCTCATCAGTTCTGCTGTAACTTTGAATTGAACTATTTTCATTTGTGAAATTGAGCAAAAACAGGCAACTTTGTAGGGCTGTCAATGTTTTTTTGAATTTCGAATATTCGTTGAATTTAAAATAAAATTGCAAAAGCGTTGCAATCAAATGTTAGATGTGCGTCAGGCAGCTTTATCAGTGGCACACAAGATGCGATGACGATGCAAGTGTTGTTGCATTTTAATGTTTTTTTTAGCCAATCCAGCGGAAGCCACTGCATCTCATGTTTTTAAATGAAAAAGTGCTCTATGTGATTGGTTTTCAGTCCTTTGTATTAAACTATACATACATGATGCTGTTTTGTTTCTAATTGTTTCAGCAACTTAATTAATTATATATGGTTTATAAACATTATTTTAAACATTATGCACTTTTTTCAAACATAGTCATGTTATTTTATTGCTTTGAAGAAACGTGCATTAGTAATATTTTGCTCGATGCGCCCTCTTGTGGCCTCAATATAATTCGAATATTGTTCATATTTAAGTACAAAATTTGAATTTAGTTTTTCAGCCATTTTGACAGCCCTACAACTTTGTGTCTAAAATGTAGCACACAATATTAATTTGTGTATTGAACTGCTGTATAAACTCGTGCAGATACATGATACACACTCATATCTTGAATTTTCATCTCATATAACTGCATTCTAATAGACCCCGTCGTTGTCCATGTTCATCACCAATGGTTTTGAATCAATTTGACGTCAGCTCTAGTTCTAGTCACCTCAGACGTGGCGTTGTACAGCCGCTCCTTGGCCTTCAGCAGACTCTCGGTCATCTGGCTCTTGCGCGAGGGTTTCTGCTCGGAGGTGCGGTGCGAGTGTCCGTTCGCTCCCGGCCGCCGGTCGTCTACGCTAGCGGCTCGTCGCACCGATGCACGGTTCCTCGTAGGCGTCAGCAGCTGCTGCAGCTTCCCGGCCAGACCGCGGCTCGGAGACAAAACGTTGTTGTAGTTTTCATCTACCGACTTTCTGTTCAGAGTCTCCCTGACTTCCACCGACCTGCAGAGCGCGAGCGAAACGACACAAAACCTGTTAACCTGCCACCAATAACAATCACACAAAACAAGCTCCTTTCTGAACTCATACAAAAGCTTCTTTTCAAAATAAGTAACGAGTTTATAAATATATTTGTCAGTAAATAAGTAAAAACCAATCAATTTCATTCTCTGTGAACTCAACACACATGTGAACACACCTAATCAACACGTCTATTCAGTGTCTAATCCAGCGGCTCTCAAGCGCTCTCCACGGCCTCTCATGATCCAGTATTTCTTCTGGTTCATCAGTTGCAATTAATTTGCAATTAATCAAATTTGCAATTAATGCAATAGCATTTATTTATTTATATTTATTTATTTATTTGCATTTTTCATCTATAGACACACCTAGTTTCTGTACAATAAATTTCTGGACTCCAGAAAAAAAAGTTGCTCGTAATTTTTTTCCAAAATTATTCATTTATCTATTTATATTTAATTAATTTTAGTCATTTTTTGTATTATTTATCTTAATGTTACAATTTTGATTTAATTTTAGTACTTTTCTTGTTGTTTTAAGTTATCTGTTTTTCAAAAATGTGTACTTTTTTATTATTTAATTCTTTAGCATTTTTTGATTGTTTTTATTTTTATTTTTTCGTTATTTATTTTAACCAGATGGGGTGAATTAAAATAAGAAATATCTTGATTTTTATTCGTTTAAACTTATTTTGCAGCATGCTTTTATGTTTAATGATTTGAAGTCATCTTGAGGTCCTGAAACCCTGGCTGAGAGCCGCTGGTCTAGTGGACATCACAATAAATCAGTCAACTAGAGCTAATTATAATGAAGATCCACTCATTCAAGTGGATTCAAGAACCCACCTTTGAAAATAAGCATTTTTGCACATCCTTTGCTCAAGCTGCTTTCCATGAAGAGTAATGAAGAGATTAGTTACTGTTTAAGAGCAGTAACCCACTAATAAACACGTGTTTTGTCTTGATTGTTTTAATTTTTTTAAATTATTTTGATTTTACAATTTTATGATTTCATTAATTTGTTAATAAATGGAAAATAAAATATAATTTTTTTAATTATTTTATTTGTGTATGTTTCCATGATTTAATTAATTTCTTTAAATTAAATAAAAATAAAATGCAAAAATAGTTTTTATGATTTCTGATTAAATTAATTTGTTCAAATAAAAAAAAAAAAATTGAATTTATTTTAATCAGATAGTTGTTGAAGGGGTGAATAATTTTTTTTTTTACTCATTTATGCTTGTTTAATCTGTCTGAGTACCTGCTGTCCCTCCCCGGCTGACACCTGCAGTCTGCATCTGCGCTCTCTGCGCAGTCTTTGTAGAAGGTGGACAGGCAGATGTCGCTGCGGCGCACAAGCACAGGCGCTGGAGGACTCAGTGTTTCATGACGGCCGGCAGGAGGCTTGCGTGAGGCTGCGGATGCACCGTCTGCGGCCGTCTGCGCAGCTGCTTTCTTTGACAGCTTCAGCTCTGATAAACAAACAAAGACTGAAATGAGACCCTGAACCACAAAACCAGTCATAAGGGTCAATTCTTTGAATAAATAATCTTTCCACTGATGTATGGTTTGTTAGGATCGGACAATATTTGCTGAGATATAACTATTTAAAAATCTGGAATCTGAGGGTGAGAAAATCAAATATTGAGAAAATGTGTGTTACATAGAGAACTGTATGTTGTGTTTTGCAAAAAGTGTTTTATGAAATTGAAAACTGAGGCTGAGAATTAGTGTCTGGTTTTGCAGATTTGGTGTGTGTTTCTGCTGAGTGTCAGCTTTCAGAAATTGTGTGACAAGTAAAGATTTTGTGTAGTGGTTGACCGATACGGGTTTTTTGACAGCCGATGCCGATATCTTGGAAAGTAGGGTGGTCGATAGCCGACAAAAAGACTCAGTATTCTGGGAAGTTTGAGTGCATTGGTGTGCTGAGTGCATCATATTTTTCAAATAAAGCCAAGGTAACACTCATTTTAGATACAGCACACAGTGGAAATGGCATGAATGTGACAGCGGGCAAATGCATAAAGCGCAGCATAATTTGAAATCACGAGTTTAAAGTTTTAAGCATTCAATTCGCACGGACCGACCGTCACGCAGAGAACACGCGATCATGCAGGAGACACACGCACACTTCACAAGATCTCACAGCTGGATCCGACTGAGTTTGCAAGGTTTGTGAAATTAAATGTTCATTAGTCATTCAAAGATTTGTTTAAATTATATAAATGCGTATTTGCTTAATGCTGACGGCAAACGAGAAAGTATTATAATGTTTGCCTTTCTATTACTAATAATTTAAAGGCAATCGTTATAATACTTTTTGTATACATTAATTCCTTTGTTTAACCATTTTATCTGATTATTCGATTTCTCAGTATTAGACAGAACTGTTAACGACGACAGGAGAATGAGAGCGCTGTTCTCAGCACGTCAAAATAAAAGTCTGGTGCGCTGTCAAAATAAAAATCCCACCTTGGCCAAATAGAAAAGCTTATCGGCCGAAGCCGATATTTGTAAAATCCCAAATATCGGCCGATATATCGGTCGACTACTAATTTTGTGTGTAAGCAAAAAAAACTAATATCCTAATGATTTCTGTCAAAATGTATAATTCTGACCCATACAATGTATTGTTGGCTATTGCTACAAATATACTCATGATACTTATGACTGCTTTTGTGCTGCAGGGTCAGAAACAGGAAGATCAGACGTGAGTCTGGATTATCAATCACTCACTGCTTCCTGACGGCTGAACGCTGCTCAGACTGCTGCTCTTGGCCAGACTCGTCAGCGATTCGTGGCTCGAGCTCTCACTCAACCCGCTCCAGCTGGACTGACGAATCAGAGCCGAGTAGGGGCGGAGCTTGGACAGCGCATCTCCTGTAAACAGGAGCAGAATGTGAGAATGTGACGCTGCTGACGGCTGTCAATCATGCACAGGAGGCGGGGCTTCTCTGACCTGCGGGGGTGCTGAATGACGCGCTCCTCTGCTGCTGTTTGATTGGCTGCCTGAAATGAGCCACGGCCAATACCACGTTACGCAGCTTCGCCCAGCGAAGACGCCCTCCCTGATTGGTGGATGGCCATTTGCTCTCCAGCACCGCCTACAGACGGCAAAATAAAACACACACACGCATGAGTGAAGAGAAGACTTTCATCTGTACATTATATCAGGGGTTCCCAAACTCTTTCATCACTCATATTCATATTTCAATAACTGAACAACACATTCACATGTTCATTGTTCTCCTGGTTAATGCTCACATGACATGCAGCTAAACAGAACTTTCATCTTTTGCTTTCAAGTGTTTTACTTTGTTTTTATTTAAAAAAGATTTATCTTAATTTCACATTTTTACGATTTAATTAATTTTAGCAAATGTTTTTTGGTTGTTTTTATTTTTAAATTATTTATGTATTTTAATTTGACATTTTTATTATTTAATTTTTAGCAAGTGTTTTTTAACTGATTCATTTATTTCAATTTTACATTTTTATAGGGGTGACCCCGAATAGTCGAAGATTCGATGCTTCTGTAGGAGGATTTTTTTCGATCAGGTAGAGTACAAGTGATTTCAAAACATTTCATCTGGTTCTAATTTGATGTTTGCCTGCTGTGAACATATTGGCGCTGATCTCGTGGGTGCTCGGGAATGACGTAAAAGCTTGAGATATTATCTATTCACTATCACATTGGCGAAACTGATCTGGCAAACTATCTAACGTTAATGCATACTTGTGTTTGCGCTCTGGAGAGAATCAAAAGGTTTCGTTTGGTCCAGTGCAAGCTCGAATCCTCTCATTATAACAAAACTTACTGAGATCACGATGAATTAAGACGAGGGACAGCTTTTTAGTGATAAAGGCAGTGCTCTTTGTGTGCGTTCTAGGCTATATAGCCTACAATCCATTCAGAATTTGTACAGAACTCATATTTTTCGTCCACATACACGCTACAAAGTTTTGGGAATGACATCCGCATATTTATGCGGGATTCACACTCGAAAGAGCAAAGGACGGGACAAAAACATACGTGAAAAAGCATGTGCATTGAGGCTAGAGCACACTTTCTGAAGCCCCTGCAGTATTTAACTCTGGAACCGGGTCTGGATAAAACTATGGGGTTTTATGTGGCAGTAAGCTATGCTTCAAAATCGGAAAGATTAGCAGGATATTCGGCTCCGTGAAAATCTCTATACAGTTAGAGTAGACATTAATGCACACGGGCTTCATCGAATACTTCTTGCATCTGTTGATTTCATCTTATGTGGATTATTTAATTTTATTTAGTGCAAATCTCCGGTTTCATCAGCTCTGATATGTAGTAATAAGGAATATGATATGCAGCCAGCTAATATTAACTGTCTTTTAATCAAAACATAAAGCAATATTTACCCTGTTTATATCTGCGAGGCATCCGTTACATATTTTCCCCGTGTTATCCTCAGTAGGCTATTTATGACTGTTGAACTACACCCCTACATTTTTCTGACTTATGAAAAAATTTAGAAAATATTTTGGTGGCTTTTCTTTTTACCTTATTTATTTAATTTTACATATTTATGATTTCATTTTTAGAAAGTGTTTTTTATTGTTTTTCATTTTAAACAATTTATTTGTTTTAATCTTACATTTTTATGATTTAACTAATTTTAGTAAATGGTGGTTTTTATTATTAAAATAACTTATTTTAATATGATATTCTTATGATTTTTTTAAATATTTTTTTTTAATGTTTTTTGATTGTTTTCAATTTAAATTTATTTATTGTAATTTGACATTTTTATGATAAAAAAAGTAAATGTTTTGGGTCATTTTTATTTTTTAATTATGTATTTATTTGTATATGTATACATTTTTATGATTTCATTTTTAGTAATTGTTTTTGATAATTTTTCTTTTTAAATTATTTCTTTATTTTAATTATTTATGATTTCATTAATTATCTGATTGTTTTTGTTTTTAAAATGACTTATTTTCATTGCATATTTTTATAATTTAATGAATTATTAGCTTTTAAACCCGAGTTTGGGAAGCCCTGTGTGAGCTCATTAATATGAAATACGTCACTTTATTGTAGTATCCGTATGTGATGGTGTTGGGCGTAATTCCTGCCCGCTTCATCTCCAGCAGAACTCTGACCGCAAGAACCGGCTGACCGTACTGACCACACAGCTGCATGAGGATACGGTAACACACCTGTGACACACACACACACACACACATCAGGAGTGAGACAAACAACAACACACTAACTGCGTCTACATCATATCATTAGTGCATATCGATGCGTGTGTGTGTGTGTGTGTGTGTGTGAGAGTGTGTGTCTCTGACCTCGTCCTGGCAGGACCACCTTGCGTGTCTCCATGTGTTTGAGCACCTCGTACGCGGCGTGCAGCGCTCGGACTTTAGTGCTCTCTGCTTTGACGAATGTTGGTAAGCAGATGAACCAGAGTCCGTAGCAGTGACCCAGCAGGCATTTGGACCACATCTCCGGCACTGTCGAGTACTTCTGCGCCTTCTTCTGCGCCAGCTTGATCTCCTGCACACACACACACACACACACACAGCGTCAGCCGGCTGACCTCTGACCTCTGACCCCGTGACCTGACTTTCAGCTGAGGGTCATACCTGTTTGGTGCGGCGGGGGGCGGGGCTACTGGGGGCACTTCCTTTAGCCGGAGTCCGCAGCTGATCCTGCGGCCGATCGAACAGATCCGACTGGAGGACTGGGAACGTGTCGTAGCTGCACACACACACACACACACACGAAACAAGAGTTTAGTGAACAAAAACAGCTGAGGAGCCAGTAAACCCAGTTTAAGTTGAGGAGTAAGCGAGCTGTGTTTCATATAATCTAGGCATGGGACGATAACCGGTTTCAAGGTATACCGCGGTTTGGAAAATTCACGGTTTCAAAACCACTAAAATTTTCCGTTATACCGTTCCTGCGGTATGCGCAGTTTTTTTACGTGTCGTCAAAGACGGAAAGTGCAGGACTCTCTCAGTTGTGAGCAGTGAAGACCTGTGTGTAGGATGATGGCCGCATGAGGTGAATCCCTGGACCCCTGATCGCTAAATAAATACTTCCAGGTCGTACACAAACGATATATCTGTGTCGTCTTCATTTCTCCCTCTTTCACCCTCGATCCAGACAGAGACCCATTCGCCGGTTGTTTCAGTGTTGAAATAAATACTATTTGGCTTGCTACCTAAATTAACTAGCTAAGGTCAACTAGTTTCCTCCCTCACATTACTTCACAGAGCGGGGAATAGCAGACTAAAGTACTACGTTTCTGTGATTTAGTACAATACATTTAGCTGCTTTCACATCTATAATTTTAAGCCTCCTGCCATTGTTTACATCTGTTCAAAATCACGTCATTTAAAAAAGAAACAAACTGCTGGCTCAGGTGTCTTTGCCACTGTTTGAGTGTTATACAGAGAGAGACCGTGTGTGTGTGTGTGTGTGTGTGTGTGTGTGTGTGTGAGACACACTCACGCTCTCTCCTGATGTGTATGTGCACACATCTTTGCACCTCACCGCTCATAACTTGGACTGAAAGATGAATGTGTAGAAAGTGAGCATGTCTCCAAAAACCTTGTTGAGCTGCAGGTTTAATGACTGCATTTTTAATTTTTTACAGAAATTGTTTTGATTTATGTTTTGGATTATTGAGCTATAGGTTTAGGTTAAGTGACTGCATTTTCAATTTCATTTAGAAGGATTTTTATTTTTATTTTATTTATTTTTTATTTTTTTGCAGAAAATAATTTATTTATGTTCTGATTATTGTTGAGCTGCAGGTTTAGTCTCACTTAAGTGACTGCACGTAATTTAATTAACAAGAATTCAATTATTTATATTAATTATTTAGCCTGACATGTTTACCGTTCCAAAATGTTCTATATGTTTCTTTAAAAATAAAATGTATTGTGTTCAGTGGAAAAAACGTTGTTGTTTTTTACCCAGACATTTTAGAGCTATAATCGCAATACCGTGAAACCGTGATATTTTTATCTAAGGTTATCATACCGTCAGAATCTCATACCGGCCCATGCCTAATATAATCACATTCACTCGCTGTTCTTCTGTAATGTGCTGTATTTTGAGTGAATCATGATGTGTGCGCTACTATAGAGTGAAAAAACCCAGAAAGGGGTATTTCTGCACTTCTGTTTCCACCGTCATGGGCTCACAGCTCACAGGGGTTTTTCGTTTCTAAATTGAGGTCAAAAAACTGAAGCGTGTTACAGTCCTGTGTGCATTAGCGCTCTCAGCCAGCAGATGGTGTGTGTGTGTGTGTGTGGCAGGTCAGGTGCGGGGGGTTTGACTGATAAAAGCTCTTTTCCAGTGTTAGAGCTCAATGTCTCTCCAGCACCAGTTTTTGTGCGTTCATTAATTGTTCATTTTTTCTTTCCTTCTGTGTTGATGTTGTATGTTATCTTCCTCATTTATGTTACGTTGCACAGTCAGGTGGTGTGTAACTGTGGTGTTAATGATGCATTTCAAGTTTTTACGTGTCTTGAAAAAGCCATTATCTGCCAAACACCAACAAAAGGCGTGTATATATATAAAATTCTCTCTCTCTCTCTCTCTCTCTATATATATATATATATATATACACCAGTCAAAAGTTTGAAATAATTACGTTTTTTTTAAAAAGTCTCTTCTTTTCACTAAAGTTGCATTTATTTGATACAAAAATAAAAAAACTGTAATATTGTAAAATATTATTACAATTTAAAAGAACTGTTTTCTACTGTAATATATTTTAAAATTTAATTTATCTTAATTTGACATATTTTGGTTTAATTTGATTCATTTTAGTGTTATTATAATTAATGTTTTTTGGTGTTTTTTATTTTAAACTATTTATTTATTTTGGTTTTACATGTTTATGATTTAACTCATTTTAAGAAAATGCTTTTGGATTGTGTTTCTTTTGAAAATTATTGATTTATTTTAATTTGACATTTCTATGATTTAATACATTTTTTATTTGTTTTATTTTAAATTAATTACTTTTTAGAAAAGTTTTTTATTTTAATTTTACATGAAATTATTTTAATTTATTCATGAATTAATATTTTTCTTAAATTATTTTAATTTTACATTTTTATTATTTATTTATTTAATTAATTATTTGATTGTTTTTATTTTAAATATTAATGACCCACAAGCCAATTTAGTTCACATCATCACTGCAGGATTTTACACATCACATACAGTAACTAAAACAATAACTGGTTAATATTAACCAATACAACACTAGCTTACAATTACTATCAGTAATGCTGGTTAACCCAAAGCCTGCAGGCCTCAGTGACGTCAGCTGAGAAGGGAAGTAATATCAGACATGGAGAGCGTTATTAATGGACGATCATCGCTGAGGATGATGATGATGATGGACAGGTATCACTGATGATCACACACCTGTAGTGTGCAGGACACTCGGAGCCATCGGCCTCCTGCGGCTCCTCCGGAGGCATAATAAACACTGTGTGTTCACCGCTGTGACACTCGTCACGATCGATCAGACGCACATCCTCCGGCTTCTCCACGTCCACCTACACACACACACACACACACAGGTGTCACAGGAGCGATCTGATTGGCCGCTGCGGTCAGGTGACTGCAGGTGAGCGTCTGACCTTCTGCACACACTCGTCGAAGAACTCGAGGCAGCCGTGGCGGTCGCTGACGAAGGAACACTCCTCGATGAACTGCGTGAACATCTGCGTCTTCGTGAGCTGCGTGTAAAACTTCTGCTGCGCTCGATCGCGAGACTTCAGGAAGCCTGCAGACAGAAAACCACCGTCACATCTGCTCAACGACACACAGCGCTTGCTTCTTACTAATTATAGGCTGCTGCTTCCAGAAATAGTGTCTGTTTTGCTCTTCAACGTCACACTTTCACACTAAAATGCCTTTTTTAGCATTTTTGTTTGTCTGGTTTTCTCTCTTAAACACCAGAAAAACACACAAACACATGATTCCTGTCTGAATCTGAGACGCATTACAGCTATCTGATCGATTCTCGGCCCGTTTTCACATGCATGGCATTATTTAATATCTAATCCTGATTTCTAGGACAGAATTATGATCCAGAGACAAACGTGAGCAGATGATTCTGCTTTAACTGCAGCCAAACACACAGAAAAGCTTTTTTATTCATAAACTTGTGTTTATGTATTAAATGACGTATTTTAACATATTCTTCCCCTCTTTTGCAAAAGTTAAATGATTCATTTTGAAAACTTTTTGTCATTAAAAGCAAAATTTCTGACATTTGACAGCTTTTGTTATCTTGATAAGTGCATTAGCTGATGTAATTTAAATAATTGAATTTAATACTGTATATTAGTGCAGAATGCAATTTATAATTTGATAAATCTTCATTCTTATTTTAAGAAAAAACTGTGTATGATCGAGAGGTTTTTTTTTTGGAAGTTTCTGATTAATTTTCTTAAGCAAAAAATATTTTTTGTCTTTAATTATTTTAACCTGCTGACCGGAGTTATTTTAGCATCACCGAGACACTATTATAGTTTTCACTAATATTTTGAATTAGTTTTTATTTTTATATTAGTTTTCATTATATTTTATTTTTATATTTATATACAGTGTGTGCATAATTATTAGGAAAGTTGATATTCTTTTTTTTTCCAAGCACATTTTACCAATTCCAAACCACATCAATCTTAATAACTACTATTCATTTTGTATTTAATCATTTATAAGTGATATATAATTGTCCGTGAAGGCTGGAAGTCAAAGACTGCTGAATTATTAAAGGCAGGTTTTCTTTTACAGATAAAATGAGCCAAAAAGACTCTATTAAATGAAAAGAAAAATTATTAAATGCTCATGAGAAGCATGCAATATTAATGCAATAATAGAATTAGCAAAGTTAAGGCATGACCACTGGGCAGAATATATCTTCCAGAATCTGGCAGTAAGTTTTAGGAGCTCATTTCTAGTCAATCTCTGCAAGACAGACTTTTCAGGACAGAAGAGGGAATAAAAATGAGCTCCTAAAGCTTTCTGCCAGATTCTGGAAGATTAATTCTTCAAACAGTGAACAGTAGAAGATACTGGTTCTTCAAGAGTCGCTCTCAACTTAGTGAGTGTGTGTGTGTGTGTGTGTGTGAGTGTGAGTGTGTGTGTGTGAGTGTGTGAGTGTGTGAGTGTGTGAGTGTGTGTGTGTGTGTGTGTGTGTGTGTGTGTGTGAGTGAGTGAGTGAGGAGTGTGTGTGTGTGTGTGTGTGTGTGTGTGTGTGAGTGAGGAGTGAGTGAGTGTGTGTGTGTGTGTGTGTGTGTGTGTGTGTGTGTGTGTGTGAGTGTGTGTGTGTGTGTGTGTGTGTGTGTGTGTGTGTGTGTGTGTGTGTGAGAGAGTGTGTGTGTGTGTGTGTGTGTGTGTGTGTGAGTGAGTGAGTGTGTGTGTGTGTGTGTGTGTGTGTGTGTGTGAGTGAGTGAGTGTGTGTGTGTGTGTGTGTGAGGAGTGAGTGAGTGAGTGTGTGAGTGAGTGTGTGTGTGTGTGTGTGTGTGTGTGTGTGTGTGTGAGTGTGTGTGTGAGTGTGTGTGTGTGTGTGTGTGTGTGTGTGTGTGTGTGTGTGTGTGTGTGTGTGTGTGAGTGAGTGAGTGAGTGTGTGTGTGTGTGTGTGTGTGTGTGTGTGTGTGGTGAGTGAGTGAGTGAGTGAGGAGGAGTGTGTGTGTGTGTGTGTGTGTGTGTGTGTGTGTGTGTGTGTGTGTGTGTGTGTGTGTGTGAGAGTGTGTGTGTGTGTGTGTGTGTGTGAGTGTGTGTGTGTGTGTGTGTGTGTGTGAGAGTGTGTGTGTGTGTGTGTGTGTGTGTGTGTGTGTGTGTGTGTGTGTGTGTGTGTGTGTGTGTGTGTGTGTGTCTGTGCATGTGTGTGTGTGTGTGTGAGTGAGTGAGTGTGTGTGTGTGTCTGTGCATATGTGTGTGTGGGCTTGTTTAGCTATACTTGTGAGGACCAGATGTCCCCACAAGGATAGTAAAACCTAACATTTTTGACTTTGTGAGGACATTTGGCCGGTCCTCACAAGGGAAATAAATTATTAAAAATACTGAATGAAGTTTATCTCAAAATGTAAAAATGCAAAAAGATTTCTGTAAGGGGTAGGTTTAGGGGTAGGGTTGGTGTAGGGCAATAGAAAATATTGTTAGGTCAGTATAAAAACAATAGAAGTCTATGAAAGTCCTCACAAGTATAGAAAACAAACGTGTGTGTGTGTGTGTGTGTGAGTGAGTGAGGAGGTGTGTGTGTGTGTGTGTGTGTGTGTGTGTGTGTGTGTGTGTGTGTGTGTGTGTGTGAGAGAGAGTGTGTGTGTGTGTGTGTGTGTGTGTGAGTGTGTGTGTGTGTGTGTGTTCTGACCCTGCAGGTTGAAGAGCGAGCTGCAGTCCGTGGTTCGGTCAGACGGAGCTTGTGTGATGGGCAGCAGGAAGGAGCGGTATCCTCTCAGCAAGCAGCTCATGAAGCGCAGGAAGGCCTCCTGGATCTCCAGCTCCAGCTGCTTCTGACGGCCGTAGATCAGATCGTAGTCCGTCAGCAAGAACTCCAGCGTGGCCTCCTCCTGACCCGGAGTATAGACTGACCCACAGAGGGAGAGACGCGTGAGGACAGGAAGTGACATCACCAGTGTGTGTGTGTGTGTGTGTGAGGTCACTCACTCTTCTCCAGAGTTTTGTGCAGGTTGGTCAGAGAGTTCAGCAGGATCTTCCCATGCTTCCTCGGCAGAGATCTCCAGGACAGAGGCTTCTTATCTTCAGACCTGGAGACACAAAGAACACGATTCTTCTGCTCAGCAAGACTGCGTTTATTTGATCAACAATACTGTAAAAATTGTGAAATATTATTAGAATCTAAAAATGAATGGCAGTTTCTTATTAATTTGTTTATTGTAAATAAAAAAAATATATATATATTTTTAATTGTTATCTAGTAATCATGATCAACTGGAAGATCAAAGACAGCAAAAACTCTGAAGAACATTCAGTTCCTGAAACTTCTAGAATCACAAATTAATTGTATTTATTTTAACCTACTGACCAGAGTTATTTTAGCATCACTGAGATAATATTATTATTAAAACATAAAAATAATTATTTTGTCTTTTTTCTTATTTTAATTCTTGTTATTAATTGACTGTTAATTCATTCTTAGTTTAATTTTGATTTAATTTTAACAACTGTGTTTTTATTTAAACCTTGACTTTTTTTTTTTTTTTTTTTTAATTATGTGATTTCTAAAATAATAAATGTCAAAATGAACAAAATATTAGTCATGGGAGTTTCTCATTAATTTCTCATTAGTTTCTCATTAATCCAGTCCTTTTTAAAAATTTTGAATATTTTCATCAAGATTTAATTTATTTTAATTGTTGTTATAATTTATTTTATTTTATAAAATTTACAGTAAAATTCTGAAATATTATAATAATGTAAAACAGCTGTTTTCTATGTGAATATGTGTTAAACTGTAATTTATTTCTGTGATGCGCAGCTGTATTTTCAGCATCATTACTGCAGTCTTCAGTGTCACATGATCTTCAGAAATCATAATAATATGCTGATTTACTGCTCAACAAACATTTCTGATTATTATCAATGTTGAAAACAGTTGTGCTGCACAATATTTTTGTGGAAACTGTGACGTATTTTATTTTTCAGGATTCACAGATGAATAGAAAGCTCAGAAGAACAGCATTTGTTTGGGATACGGTCAGCTCACAGGAAGACTCACTGGAAGATGGTGTTGGTGTCCAGATCCACACACACCACGTCCGTCGGCGGGTCGTAAAGGTCGAAGTAGCTGGAGTGGACGCCCACGATGAAGGGCATGGGAGCACACAACACATCTGCCATCCGCAGCGGACACAGCGGGATATACGGACAGTGCCAGCGCAGAGGAAACGGCATCTGACACAGGAAACCATCGTCACATGACCAGCAGAGACAGGAAGTCACACCGAAAACTGGTGCTCAGGGATGCATGATGACAGTTCAATGGTTAATCTCGAATTTCATCAGAATTACTGAACTTGCCAATTAGCACAAATAAAAAAAAAACAAGATCCCAAAAGAAGTCAATAAACTCAAAAGTGGCTGGTGTTTTCAGCTCATCAGCACTTTTTATGTACTTTTATGTATTTGCAGTGAAATGACTGATTTTATTTTTCTATCAGATCAGTGATTCTGAATCAGGGACCTCAAGAAGACCTAAAACGATTTAAAATAAGACATTAAAAATGTCACTCTACTTCTAAATGCAATTTGAATATAATCTTATTTTAATTTTAATTTATTTTGAATAATTCGTCTTTAGTTTAATTTTAACTCATTTTCAAAAAACTATGATTTTTATTTTAAAAACTTTTTTTTTTTTGACATTTTTATAAAAGATATGGAAGTTTCTTATTAATTTGCTTATTCCAATTAAAATCTGTTTTAAAAATCCTTATCTTGTAATCATGATCAACCGCATTAAAACATTTTAAAAAAATCAAAATGTAATCTTATTTTAATTATTCATTCTTAGTTTACTTTTAATTAAATAATTTTTTATTTATTTGAAAAACAACCATGATTTTTAACACATCGTTAAGATATTATCACAGACGGTATATCTCGCACAGCCCTGCAGTGAATCAGTGTGTAGAGGTGAGTGTGATGTGTGCCGGACTCACGGAGACGAGCGCTTCGCTGACGGACGTCAGAACATCGGGCCGCAGCGAGTGCAGCAGCAGCTTGTGTTCGGTCAGAACCGCCAGCAGCAGCGAACACGCGTTCTCCGGACCCAGATTCTGCAGCAGCTTCACAAAACTGGCCCCACTGAGAGCAGAGCATCAGCCAATCAGAACACAGAGCACAGACGCAGCAGCCAATCAGATCATCAGCAGAAGAACTCACCTGAGAGGCAGCGGAGACGAGACGGGCTGACAGAGCAGCAGGTTATCATACGGAGAGAGCTGAGGACACACAAACACACGGTTAATACACACACACACACAGAGAGAGAGACACACACACACACACACACACACACTCATACACACACACGTTCGTTTTTGTGAAAAGTGGGGACTCTCCATAGGCGTAATGGTTGTTATACTGTACTTACTGTATGTGCTATTGTCCTACACCAACCCTACACCTAAACCTACCCCTTACAGGAGACTGTGCATTTCAACTTTCCCCAAAAAAACCTCATTCTGAGTGATTTATAAGCGTTTTGAAAAGTGATGTCACCTTCACCTTGTAATACCTGCCATACCCTCGTCATTATACACATCTATGTCCTGACTTTTCACAAAAACACACACACACACACACACACACACACACACACACACACACACACACACACACACACACACACACACACACACACACACACACACACACACACACACACACACTAGGGCTGGGCAATACAGCCAAAATCCCAATATGTTAGTCAATACACGTCTCGATATGTCTGTATTTGCAGTGAAACGACTGACTTTATTTTTCTTTCAGATTAGTGATTCTGAACCTCAAGAAGACTTAAAATGATTTAAAATAAAACAAAACAAGCTTAAAACATTAAAAAGTTCTCTTTTTTTTTTTTTACATTAAAAATGTTATTTGTAATCCTAAAATAATAAATACCAAAATAAACTAAATATTTAAAATTATATTATTTATTACTTAATTTATTTACTTATTGTAAGTAAAAAAAAGTATTGAGTAATCATTCAACTGGATTAAAACCTCAGGAAATGTAATTTAATCTAATCAAGAAGTCTTAAAATGGTTTAAAATGAGATAAAACAAGATTAAAACTTAAAATAATAAATAAAAATAAATAAAGTGATATTCTTATTTTAACTCTTTATTTTTTAATTAGTATTTATTATTGCTGTCAAACGATTAATTGTGATTAATCGCAATTAATCACATTCAAAATAAAGTTTTTGTTTACATTATATATGTGTGTGTTCTGTGTATATTTATTATGTATATATAAATACACACACATACAGTATATTTTGAAAATATTTACATGTATATACATTTATATTCTTAATTTTTATATTATACATAAATATATTTAATATATAAACAACATATTTTCTTAAATATATACATGCATGTGTATTTATATATACATAAATATACACAGCACACACACATATATTATGCAAACAAAAACTTTTATTTTGAATGCGATTAATCACAATTAATCGTTTGACAGCAATAATAAATACTAATTAAAAAATAAAGAGAAAACTTTTTTTTTTCAAAAACACTGAGAAGTGATGCAAATGAATCACTGAACCGACTCTGAACTGGACACTCTCTAAGAATTGATTCCCAGGACTGAACTGAATCTCCTGACCAGGAGGCACATGTCCTAATAAAAGGTGCATTAATATCATTACAATATCAAAGAACATTTAATATATTGTAGATAAATGGATATTTCGCCCATCCCTACACACACACACACACACACACACACTGTTCTGAGCTCATTTCACACTGATTTCCGCTTCCACCTCATGCTTTGATTTCCTGCCCAGCACCAGATTAACCCCTAATCAATCAATCAATCCCTCGATCAGTTTGATATCAAATACTGGACTACTGATTGAGCTGATTTGCTCTGGATCTCTACGGTACGGTCAGAGAGGAGGATGATGATCGAGCTTCATCACCCGTTACCCACGTGTCTCTAGCGCGCCTCGGTGGCCGGCGCCTGCGGAGGAGCGGCAGGTTTAATCAGACATCAGCTCGTGCTGAGACACTCTGAGACTCATCTGAGATCAATCACCTGCACCAGGATCCGAGGACGCTGAGCGGACGGGAACGGCACGTTGTGCATGAAGCTCGAGATGTGCCTGCAGACAGACGCAGAGACGGATCGCGGTTAGCATACGGTAATTTACAGAAAACTAATCTTTCAATAACACACAATCAATTCAATGCATCAAAATAAGTGCAGCCTTTTTTATTCAATATCCTGCTTCACTTGCAAACACGTCACATTACAGCAAATAAAATAGATGCAGGTTTCGCACTGCCTTTAAATCAAGAAAATACAAAGATTTGATAAAAAAAATGATCATTGGGAGC
Organism: Onychostoma macrolepis; assembly: GCF_012432095.1. Taxonomy (NCBI): domain Eukaryota; kingdom Metazoa; phylum Chordata; class Actinopteri; order Cypriniformes; family Cyprinidae; genus Onychostoma; species Onychostoma macrolepis. The sequence continues at coordinate 751,616 of NC_081170.1, read as the reverse complement.
TAAACAACATTGGACCCCATTGACCTTCATTATACGAACAAAATAGAAGCCTGTTTCCGCCACAGAATAAAATAAATGAATGAAGAAATAAATAAAGATAATCATGATGTTTTCTCACAATTAAGACTTTTTTTATTCACAAGAAAAAAAGTCAGAATTGCTAGATATAAACTCAGAATTGTAAGGAAAAAATTAAAAATTGTGAGATGAAAGTTGGAATTACCTTTTTCACTTTTTACTGTGACCAAAAAAAAAAAAAAAGAGTGGCGAGATGCAGAATTCAGAGGGAAAAAACTCACTTTTACATTGTGACACAAAGCCACAATTACAGATAAAAGGTAACAATTATTATTTTTTTAATCCGTTGCGGGAGAGACATTTCTCAAAATATCTTCTTTTGTGTACCAGTGTTGTTTTTTGACATTTTTTTAAAAATGTGTTTTTTAGACCTAAACTATTAAATATCAAAATACATAAGATGCCAAAAAGGAAGTTTAAAAAGTCTTTAAATATTTTTTTTCTCAACTGGAGGATCATCTTGATCAAAAATAGCAAGAAACCTGAAGAACGATCCGTTCTTGAAACTTCTAGAATCACAAATCAATTGTGTTGAAATATTTGAACCTTCAGACAACGTCAGTTTTAGTAAATAAAAAAGCATTCATACAGATTTGAAATTGCTGAAATGGTCATAAAGGTGAATAATACACTGACGACATGTACATTCAAAATGTTTAATGTTAGAAGTCAAATTCAGCAAAAATCTAGTTCATGTAGTTTTTGACTAAATAAGTAAGTAATGATTAATAATGTTTTGTGGTGTGAGCATGACTCACTTCTCCAGCGGCAGCACATGTGGTCCGGAGATGGAGTATCTGTAGATGAAGGTGAGGAACTTCTGGAAGACGCTGAAGAAGGGCCAGTGTGAGAGAACGCAGATGCTCTTCTTGACCTGAACGCTGCGGTTGGTGATGGGCCGCCGGTCCACGACGCTCAGCAGACCCAGACGCACACACTGACGCTCCGACAGAGACTCGCGCGGATACGCCTCGTAGAACTGGATCGCAGCGCCGTACACCTGAGACACACACACACACACACACACACACACACACACACAATCAAGAGACCAAATCATCAGCTGCAATCAATGCTACACGGAGCGAACCTTTGTTTGTCAGGTTGGTGCATCAGTTTGAATAAATTACTTCAAATGCAGTTTATTATTGTGCTAAAATTTTGAAAGCACAAGCTTTTCTATCAGACTGAAGCAGCGAATATAACAGTAGAAGATGGGAAAATAATAAACTACAAGAAGAAATCAACACCAGCGTTAAGATGTCATATACTAGTGTTCAAAGGTTTGGGGTTGGCAATGTTTTTGAAAGAAGTCGCTTCTGCTCACCGAGGCTGCATTTATTTGATCAAAAATACAGTAAAAATTCTGAAATATTATTTCAATGTAAAACAGCTGTTTTCTATGTGAATTTATTGTAAAATATAATTTATTTCTGTGATCAAAGCATCATTACTCCAGTCTTCAGTGTCACATGATCTTCAGAAATCATTCTAATATGCTGATTTGCTGCTCAAGAAACATTTCTGATTATTATCAATGTTGAAAACAATTGTGCTGCACAATATTTTTATGAAAACCGTGATGGATTTTATTTTTCAGGATTCACAGATGAATAGAAAGTTCAGATCAGCATTTATTTGAAATAGAAATCTTTTGGAACAATATAAATGTCTTTACTGTCACTTTTGATCAGTTTAATGCGTCTTTGATGGATAAAAGTGTCAAGAAGTCGGACAGTGGACATGTACAGAAACTGAGAATGAACAGAGCGCTATGGTTAGTTCTTATTGGTGTGAACGGGTCTTAAGCGGAAGGTTTAATCCTGAGTAAGCTGAGGGATGGACCTTGTCTCCGGAGGCGCTGGTCAGGACGAAGGTGGAGAAGATGGGCAGCTGGTATTTAGTGTTGAGCGGCCAGCTCTCCACCGTCACTCCCATCGGCAGACAGAAGAGCGGAACAGAGTCCGGCAGCGGAAACGACTCCAGATCCTCCTCAGGATAGCGACTGATCAGACCTGAACACACACAGAGACACACGCTTGCAGACTGCAGATAGACAAACAGTATAGAGAGAGTGTGTGTGTGTGTGTCTATTAGTGTCTCTCTATTAGTGCTACTGGATCTTAGCGCTGCATTCGACACTATTGACCACAACATTCTTTTGAATAGACTAGAAAACTTTGTTGGCATTAGTGGAAGTGCCTTAGCATGGTTCAAATCGTACTTATCTGACCGCCATCAGTTCGTAGCAGTGAATGAAGAGGTATCATATCGATCACAAGTGCAGTGTGGAGTACCTCAAGGCTCAGTACTAGGGCCGTTACTTTTCACGCTTTATATGTTACCCTTGGGAGATATTATCAGGAGACATGGTGTTAGCTTTCACTGTTATGCTGATGATACTCAGCTCTATATTTCTTCGCGGCCCGGTGAAACACACCAAATTGAGAAACTAATGGAATGCATAGTTGATATAAAAAACTGGATGACAAGTAATTTTTACTGCTAAATTCTGAAAAAACAGAGGTGTTAATTATCGGACCTAAAGCCTCTGTAATAACCTAGAACATTATCTAACACTTGACGGCTGCTCTGTCAATTCTTCTTCATCAGTCAGGAATCTAGGTGTGCTGTTCGATAGCAATCTGTCATTTGAAAGCCATGTTTCTAGCATCTGTAAAACTGCATTTTTACATCTCAAAAATATATCTAAATTACGACCGATGCTCTCAACGTCAAATGCAGAAACGTTAATTCATATATGTATGTGTGTGTATGTGTGTGAGTGTGTGTGTGTGTGTGTGTGTGTGTGAGTGTTTGTGACACTCACCTGCCTCATACACCAGAGCGTTTGCTTTAGTCACTGAACGCTTGTAGCAGAGATACAGCGCCGGACCCCACTGAACACACACACACACACACACCCACACAAAAAGCAATCAAAACCAAAAGAAAAGAAACCGAGAGTTAGAGAAACAAACAAATAAAGCAGAAGAGGAAGTTCACAAGTGATGGTATTTTCTGAAGTGTGTGTCAAGAGGAAGAAGAAGCAGATGTGAACATAATTACAAGCTCAGCGCTTGTAACACACTGAGACACATTTAAACCCTCTGCACACTAACATACAGTAGTGTTCAAATGTTTGGGGTCAGTGAGATTTATTAATGTTTTTAAAACAAGTCCCTTCTGTTCACCAAGGCTGCCTTTATCTGATCAAAAATACAGTAAAAACTATTTATAATAAATGTTTTCTATGTGAATACACTGTAAAATGTCATTTATTTCTTTGATCAAAGCTGAATTTTCAGCATCATTAATTCTTTTTTTATATTAAATTTTATTTAATTTTGTAAGCATTTTGCAGTTTTATTTTATTGTGTTATTCTATTTTAGGTTATCAAATATACAGTAAATACAGTAAACAAAAGTGATTTATGTGAATTAACTGTAATTAATTTCTGTGATCAAAGCTGAATTTTCGGAAACCGTGATGCATTTTATTTTTCAGGATTCACAGATGAATAGAAAGTTCAAAAGAACAGCATTTATTTGAAATATAACATTATAAATGTCTTTACTGGCACTTTTGATCAATTTAATGCATCCTTGATGAATAAAAGCATTCATTTCTTAAAAAAAAAAAAACCTTACTGACAACAAACTTTGCAGAATGTGCAAATTATATGATATGGAGGTAACAAACCAAACTGTGCTGAGTAAATAAAGAAGAGAGGAACACTCGATCATCTGAGTGAATCAGTGAATCAGTGACTCAGTGACTCAGTGAATCAGTACCATGCCGGTGTTGAGGTTCTTGTCCACTCTGCAGTAGGTGTGCGGTGCCGTCTCGCCCTTGCTAGGCATCAGCAGCGAGATCTCGGTGATGCCCAGCGTGTTCAGCGCCTGTGAGTCCGGCGCTCGGCGGAACATCAGGAAAGTGCGGTGCGTCGCAGGCCCGCCGGAGCTCAGGCTCGCAGAACGACTGTACGGAGTCGTCTCGATCACATGCCATCCCGGCCGGACCGGATCCTTGCCCTCGTACAGAACACTGACACAAACACACACACAAAACACACGCATATATATATATACACATATTAAAATGTCTAATAATTCAATAAAATTAACACTTTTAAATAGTTCAGTTCAGTTTAGTTCAGAATCGTGGGAGAACTGTGATCTCTATTTGATACAAAAAAATTGTGATTCTCAGTTTATATCTTCTGAATGCATCTCGATTCTCTCTGGAATGGATTCTGAGCGTAGATTTTAACAGCAGATGTGTGTAAGGATTTGGAAACGAGCAGAGTACGGCTGTTTCTGAAGCATGCAGCGCCACCTGCTGCTCAAAACTAAGCTCAGAATCCACTCCAGAAAGAATCGAGATGCATTCGGAAAATCTCAGAATCATTTCTTGATTCGCTATGCATCGATTTATTTTCCCTGCCCTACTTTACACTGTACGACACTCGACATAAAACACATGTGCTGTAGGGGTCTGCGATATATATCGTCTGCGATAATATCGTAATTGTTGTTTTAACGATGTGTGATTTGACATTATCGAGTATTTTGCAAAAGAACATTCAAAACACCTCTACAGAGCGCACGCTTACATTACGTGAAGTCTAGACGAGTGCGTGTTCTTTCTCTGCATGATTCAGTCTATTAACATACATTTAGAATGATCACAAATTCAAGACATGGGGACAGAAAATGTATATATTTATATCATTTCATATAGTTAATCAATTTCACACAAAGAGTGCCGTTTTTTCTCCAAAAATTACCATGATTACAAATGTGATATTGATTTTTTTTACAACAGTTAATTAAGTTAATTAAGAGACTTAATTGCCAACAAAAATAATTCCAAACACAGCTACAGCACTGTTTTGCGTCTCTGAGCAACATGATGGAGTTTCGTTCCTGAATGAATCAACCATTTAAATGATTCGGTTCAATCGCAATGACTCACTTATTAACAGTGACTTGCTGCCACCTGCTGGCGGTTTTAGCTTCACATTTAAAGTAGCTTTTCATTTTTTAAAACAATTTCAAATAACAGTATTCAACGTTTTATGTTTAATATATCAAAACATGATTTATGTATTTGTAACTGCAGGTTAAATGCATTCATGTCCTGCATTAAACCGTGTGTAAACACATCTTCAGACGCAGCTTCTGTGTTTCCTCAGAAGATGAATTTTGTTGATACTGATTTAATTTGCTTGGTAACAGCCCAGATGTCGTCTTATTCTAATTCACTGATTAAATGTAAGAATTTGACTCAAAGGATAAAGCACACGTTTAGAAAAATGGCTTTATAAAGGTAAAAATGCCCATAAAAGGTAAAAATCTTATGGGGAAATATTAAACTGATCGTCACACAGAATATGAAGAATATCAGAAACTTTAGGAGTCAGCTGTCCACGGCAGTCCTTAAGATACCAGCACAATAACATACAGCAAAATATCGCCTAATAACAGAAAATATGGAGATGTTATTTTTTCTCACCCCAGCTCGACGACGGGCGGTTTGTCGTGTCCTCGGCGGTAGCACAGGAACATGTGTGTGTTGTTGAGCAGGCCGGCGCTCAGCTCCGCCGGATGGCCTCCTTGTGTTTTCTCGATGCAGGTGAATCCCTCAGGAACGTCTTCCCCGAGTCCGCGGGCGATCACGGCCAGATCAGTGACGGGCTGCAGCGCTCTCACGCCCCGCTGCTGACCCTCCTCGGCCAGCGGAGACCCGGCACCTGCCAGACCCGCCACCACGAAATAATCCACCAGCTGAGGACAGCGCTCCTCCGCCATCACGCCGGTCTAAACGCCACTGACACACACACACACACACACACACCAGAGCATGTCAAGTCTCATCACACACACCAAATCATCAGCTACAATCAGTACAATCAGATTAGCCGAGCGAATCTTCATTTGTCAGGTTGGTGCATCTGAGTTTTGACTGAATTTGAATAAATTACTACAAATGCAGTTCATCGCACAAAATTCAGAAAGCATAAGCTTTTGTAAATATAACAGCAGAAGATAGGGCTGTCAAAATGGCTGAAAAACTAAATTCGAATTTTGTACTTAAATATGATCAATATTCTAATTTACTGATTTGCTGCTCAACAAACATTTCTGATTATTATCAATGTTATCAAGTCGTGCTGCACAATATTTTTGTGGAAACTGTCGTACATTTTATTTTTCAGGATTCACAGATGAATAGAAAGTTCAGAAGAACAGCATTTATTTGAAATAGAAATCTTTTGGAACATTATAAGTGTCTTTACTCTCACTTTTGATCAATTTAATGCAGCCTTGATGAATAAAAGCGTAAAGAAGTCGGACAGTCGACATGTATGAACGGAGCGCTATCATTAGTTGTTATTGATGTGAAAGGGTCTTAAATTTCTCTCAAATTCTGTGTCTTCTGTTTTAATTTTTCTGGATTCTCTTTGAATGGTTTCATTACATTTTAATAAAAATTTAAGAAAAAGGATGTCTAATTAATTCAATTTAATAAATC
>NC_081170.1:712500-740000 GCF_012432095.1 Onychostoma macrolepis | reverse complement strand
TTATAATTTTTATATCAGCAAGTCTTGAGTAATCTGTCAGTAAATATCTTGATAGATTTGAACTATACTTAGTATTTCCTTGTGTACTAGGGTCAGTTCGTACATTGAATAATGTTAAAAAGGTTTCATATTTATGAATTAGATTCTAAGCTTATCCATTTTTTTGTGTGTGCAGAGCAGAGAGCAGAGCAGAGAGAGCCCGCCCACACACGCTTCTGATTGGCTGTGATGTTTGATTGATTCTGTTGCGTCACGTCTGGTGTGGACGTCCAAACTGTTTATCACTGGAATCATGTCGTGTAGTTAGGACACGGTGTAAGAGCAGATGAAAGTTTCTGAATCATAAACTGTGTGAGTCCTGGTCTACATGAAGTTGACCGATGTGAGCAGAACTGTTCCACATCAAACTCACTTGTGAATGTGAACTATAGTCCATCCACACATGGCCTGCAGATCGCTGACACAGAAAACAGGAAGAGAGAGACACTGCGGCAGGAAGAGAGAGCGAGAGGATTGATTTATAGCGACTGAAGGACTGATGCAGGACAGAACTGCAGAACTGAGCGCTCCACACTGACCACAGAACAGTCCAGAAGATCAGAAATGAGTAAAGATCTGAGCTGGAGCTTCAACCACAAACACTGAACCAGCCGCAGGTCAATTCACACAGTCTGTGCTGTGCATACTGTAGTATAGACCATATACTGGTGACTAGTGTTAAACTAGTATTTAGTGAAGTATACAATGACAGACTCTTCCCACATGACCTCATTATATGTCATATTTAATTCAGCGATCTGCACCCAGTTAGCAAACATGATTTACTATGACATTTGCTTTGTGCGAAAATGTCTGAACTTTTGTCAGTCTGATTGAATAATGAGTCCGGAAAGAGATGCTAAAAATAACAGCTACAAATGGAATTTCTAGTCAAGAGCATTGCATTGTGGGATGCAGGGACACATGCAGTGTTCTCTGTTGTTCTGCTCACTATAGCAAATGTTGTAAGTTGTACAGAACACATACTGAAGTATGTATAGTATGAGTAGTATGTGTAAAGTGAGTATAGTATGAGTAGTATGTGTAGCATGAGTAGTGTGTGCAGAGTAATTAGTGTAGTATGAGTAGTGATAGTGTGAGAAGTATGAGTAGTATGGGTAGAGTGAGTATAGAATGAGTAGTATGTGTAGCATGAGTAGAGTCTGCAGAGTAATTAGTGTAGTATGAGTAGTGATAGTGTGAGAAGTACGAGTAGTATGGGTAGAGTGAGTATAGAATGAGTAGCATGTGTAGTGTGTGCAGAGTTAGTAGTATAGTATGAGTAGTGATAGTGTGAGAAGTAGGAATAGCTTATTCAGTATGAGCAGTACGTGTAGTGAGCATAGTATGAGTAGTATTTGTAGCATGAGTGGTGTGCACATTATTATAATATGAGTAGTGATAACATGAGAAGTCTGAGTAGAGTGTTTAGTGTGAATTGTATGTAAAGTATGAGAAGTATAATAAGTAGTATGTAGTGTAGTGTGAGTAGTCTGTGTAGTATTAGTATTAATATGTGTAGTATGTGTAGTGTGAGTAGTATAGTGTGTATAGTTTGTATATTATGTGTAGCTTAAGCAGTATGTGCAGTGTGAGAAGTAGGGCTGACCCCAAATAGTCAACAATTCGATGCTTCGATAGGAGGAGCCTGATTCGAATACGAATCTCACAGTCGAATATTCACAGGGTGTTATGATCATGCCATTTTGGCTATATGGGGGTGCTCAATGTCTGATTTCACATAGAACTACCGGTTCTCTCCCAATAAGTTAATATACAGCCTATTATGATAATGCTGTAAATAGGAATCTGAAAAGAAAGAAGCTTTAAATAAATATTTTAATGTGTGTGAATAAATCCAACCACCCCTATAGATTTAAGTTTCACCTTCCATAATCCGTGACTGACAGAGGAGCATCTTGGCGGCAGGGATTTAAATCTTTAACAAGACTCAAACTGACACAGGCAGAGTGAAAGACTGGATTTTTTTTCGATCAGGTAGGGTACAAAGGATTTCAAAACATTTCAGCCGGTTTATATATATCGTGTATATATTATTTATCTCATATAAGATGCATTTGGTTGAGTTATGCTGCAGTAAAGCGTTTCATTGTAGTACTACGGTGATTATCTCTTCAGAGCGAGCAACAATGCAGAATATTAATAACTATGACTGGGTCCTGGGACTGTCATATACATAACATTATAATGAGAACACTATTATAATAAAACGCTGTGAATTTTTAGAGTTTAGTTGCCATGTTTCTACACATTGTTGCGTGAAGAACGTGTCCACAAAAGGAGTTCATTCAGAGCCGTGCAGACACTTTGTGCAGATAGCCTATAAGTCGTGACATAAACGTTATGTTGTATAAATAACGAAGCATATATGAGATAAATCCCATTGATTAAAAACCTGCATTCTGCAGGTCATCTTCAGTGTGCGAAACTCAAAACAGAAATGCAGAACATTAATAACTGTCATATAGCCTATAACGTTATAATGAAAGCACTATTGTAAAATAAGTGTTTTCGCTGACGTTTAATGTTAACTATCTTTTAATCAAAACATAAAACATTATTTACCCCATTTCTATCTGCAAGGCGTCCATTACACATTTTCCCTGTGTGTTAACGTCAGTATTTATGACTGTCTCTGGTAATGTATTTTGACCCCGCCACCAAATATATGATTCGACTATTGGCATGAATCGAAAATCCAGATTCAACTATGAAAATCCTTAGTCTGGGACAGCCCAAGTGAGAAGCATAAGTAGTATGTGTAGAGTGAATAGCCCGAGTAGTATGTATAGGATTAGAACTGTAGTATTAATATGTACAGCTGGTGTAGTGTGTGTATAGTTTGTGTAGTATGTTCATGTGAAGTATAAGTAGAGTGAATAGTATAGCATGTATAGTTTGTATAGTATGTGTAGCTTGAATAGTATGTGTAGAGGAGTAGTACAATGAGTAGTGTGATTAGTATGTGTAGGGTGAGCAGTGTGAGTAGTCTAGTGTTCATATTCATCAGTTTGTATAGTATGTGTAGTGAGTGAGTATATATAGTTGCAGTATAGTCTGTATAATGTGTAGTATGAGTAGTGTGAGCAGTATAGCGTGTATAGTATGTATAGTATAGGCAGTATAGTGTGTGTGAAGTGGAGCTGTGTGAGTAGGGTTTGTAGTATGTGTAGTGTGAGCAGTGTGTGTAGTTTGAGCAGTGTGAGTAGGGTTTGTAGTGTGTGTAGTGTGAACAGTATAGTGAAGTTTGTGTAGTGTGAGCAGTGCTTGTAGTATGTGTAGTGTGAACAGTATAGTGTAAAGTCTGTGTAGTGTGAGCAGTGTGAGTAGTATGTGTAGTGTGAACAGTATAGTGTAGTTTGTGCAGTGCGAGTAGTGTCTGTAGTATGTGTAGTGTGAACAGTGTGAGTAGTGTTTGTAGTATGTGTAGTGTGAACAGTATAGTGTAAAGTTTGTGCAGTGTGAGTAGTGTTTGTAGTATGTATAGCTTGAGCAGTATAGTGTAAAGTTTGTGCAGTTTGTAGTATGTGTAGTGTGAGCAGTATAGTGTAAAGTCTGTGCAGTGTGAGTAGTGTTTGTAGTATGTGTAGCGTGAGCAGTATAGTGTAAAGTCTGTGCAGTGTGAGTAGTGTTTGTAGTATGTGTAGCGTGAGCAGTATAGTGTAAAGTCTGTGCAGTGTGAGTAGTGTTTGTAGTATGTGTAGTGTGAGCAGTATAGTGTAAAGTCTGTGCAGTGTGAGTAGTGTTTGTAGTATGTGTAGCGTGAGCAGTACGCGACTGCAAACACAGCCAGCGGCCGCAGCACATCAGCACTCACCCTGAATGAACCGTATGGGTCAGATGAATGGTATCAGATGAGTTGGGTTGAGCTGCACGTTTCAGTGGCGACACACACAACCTCAGGTGTCTTCATTAGAAAACTCCACTTCCTGTTTCAGCTCATGTTTGAGCTGAGAATGTGTTTCCTGTCCACACTGCTTTTAGCTCTTTCTAAGCACTTTCAACACTCACTTCCTCAAACGTGTCCGCTGCACAACACAAGAGTTTCCCTCGTTCATCTGCAGCTGTGTGAATATCACGCATGCCGTCAGACGCTGGACAGAAACACACTAACACTAGTGCTGCTGCTGTTAGCACTCTTTTTTCACTGCCTTTGAGCTTTAAATATAATTCAACTGTTACCAAAGTACATTTGAAACAAAAAAATGTGCACTTGCAAAAAATGAAGAAAAAATGCACTGCAGTCATTTTAATGCACTGTATTTTCAGAGCACGCCTATTTGGAGGCTGAAGTTCAACATGGTTGTATATTTATGTAGTGAATATTTCAGTTGGAAAATTTCACACAATTTCATTATTAAAAATTAAATAATGTATATTCACTTTCCTGACTTCATTTCCAAAATATTAAGTCCAAATAAATAAATAAATGATATAATATAATACAATATATAAATATCACAAGACAAAATGCAGGCATCAGTCAAACGGACTGCATCACAATAATGGCAATTATCATAAATTGCCAAATCATAATTGAAAATAAGATTCAATCAATCACCAAGCCCAACTTCAGACGTCATTATATTCACTATACAACACCAGATCAGATCACTCGTGCTATTGATTAAATGTCTGTGTTTAATTCCACTGATCTGAGACCTGCTGGAGGTCAGAGGTCAGGAAAGCCCAACAGTCAAGATGCCAGTACAGAATGATCTTGGGTTTGGTACCCAACACATTAATGAGAAAGTACAAGACTTATACGCACATATCGACTGATATGGGCTTTCCGAAGCTGATGATACCTATTAATATATAATGTCAATATATCTATATATAATGATATATGTGACCCTGGAGCACAAAACCAGTCATAAGGGTCAATTTTTGGAAACTGAGATATATACATCATCTGGAAGCTGAATTAATAAGCTTTCCATTGATGTATGAAAACCTGGAATCTGAGGGTGCAAAAAAATCGAAATATTGAGAAAATCATCTTTAAAGTTGTCCAAACAAAGTTCTTAGCAATGCATATTACTAATCAAAAATGAAGTTTTGATATATTTAAGATAGGAAATTTACAAAACATTTTCATGGAACATGATCTTTAATTAATATCCTAATTATTTATTTTCTTTCTTTAAGAAAAAGGATAATTTTGACCTATACAATGTATTGTTGGCTATTGCTGCAAATATAGCTGTGCTGCTTATGACTGCTTTTGTGCTGCAGGGACACATTTATCAATAACAGCTATCAACTGATATCTATTATTGAGCAGCTGACTGATATAATAAATTAGATCAGTTAAATATATTGTAAATATTCAGACAAATTCAAAAATAAAAGGTTTCGTATTATTGCCATTCTGGTGCCATGTTTCCGATTCAGTCATAAGAATAATCTCGCATATTTGTGGGCAATATTATATGAAGGAACGCAAATCTGTTAATCATGATCGAAGAGTAATTCTGGTGCTGTTGTTACGCCAATGTTCCTGAAGCAAAACGAGTTCAGAGCCGCTTCAGAACCGACTGACGGTCCATAATAACACACACACACACACACACACACACACACACACACACACCTGTCTCGGCTGATCTCTTCAGGAACCCTCATGTTAAAATCACACGCGTCTGTTACAGCTGTCATTATTCATAAAGCGATTTGTCGCGTCGGCTCGGTTCGGCTGAGCTCGGCTGGGTTCGGGACTCACCTCAGCAGCAGCAGAAACTCGGCTCGGCTCAGTTCGGCTCTCGTCTCATCCCGAAGCTTCGGCTCATACCGTAGTTTGGTCCAACCGGTACCGGGGCTCGTTAGGGCTCTAGTTTGACTGCGAGGAACGACCGTTGCCGCTGCGCTCCGCCATCACGGACAGAACTGGAGCTGAGACTCCACGCAGCTGCAGACGCGACGCGCCGACTGACGCCTAGCGGCGCGGAGCCGCATTACACCCTCCGCGCTGACAGAGACTGGAAAGCGCGGTAGCGCGACGGCAGATGCGGCTTCTGATGATTAATATTATCATTTTAATCGTTTTATTCATCAGTAACTTAAGTCTAGCCGCGTCGTCATTGAGATTCTAGCACGCTTCTGGAGTGACGCACGACGCTGTCACGTGACACGCGTCACTTCTCTCAGCGCGTCTGAAGACGCATCAATCATAGTTGTCTATGATTACTTGACAAGGATTTAAAATTCATTTTATATATTTCGCCAAACCCCAGTCTTCCATTAGCATGTCAAGGAACGGATTATTGGCGTTATAATAGATTTAATTCATATGATTTACATATTGAACACAAAAACATCAATATTGTGAAATATTATTATAGTTTAAAACAGCTGTTTTCTATGTGAATATCTGTTTCTGTGATCAGAGCCGAATTTTCAGCATCATTTGAACTTTCTATTCATCAAAGAATTCTGAAAACAAGTCTACACAAACTATTAAAACTGTTTTTAACATTGATAATAAGAAAGATTTTTAATAACTGAGCATCAATAATAATTGAGCAGTAAATTAGCATATTAGAATGATTTCTGAAGATCATGTGACACTGAAGACTGCAGTAATGATGCTGAAAATACAGCTGCGCATCACAGAAATAAATTACAGTTTAACACATATTCACATAGAAAACAGCTGTTTTAAATTATAATAATATTTCACTATTTTTACTGTTTTTTTTTTTTTTTTTAATTAAATAACTGCCGCAGCGGTGAACAGAAAAGTATTTAAAAATCGTAATATTTCCAAACTTTTGACTAGTACTCGCTCTCATATATGCATGTATAAAATGAAGAAATGACGTCACAGAGTCCAATGCACATATTCACTTAAACTCTTTATTTTTCTGTAAAATAAGGTGAGGATACAGTCTTAAAAAATGTTCCGTCAGAAGCACCTATGCTTTCAGGATATTATTTACAACATACACGGTTTCCCTGGTTATCAAAATAACAAAAATTAAGAGCAACAATCATAAAAGTACATCTTAAAATAGAATGCGCATATTTTGTTTCTTTTCATACCTAGACAAAAGCTAGGACTATATAACACAGTGAAGAGCTCAAGCATGACACGAACCGATAACGAAGCTTTTAGTCAGTCGACAGCTGATCTTTTCATCATGTATTTCTATCAGACCCGAGCTGCTCAACAGCTGATTTTACAGTGCAATGCAAACATCAGACACACATGCTTCTGTAACATTAAAATACATTAATATTTAAAACAAACCCTCAGACGCTGACTTTAAACACTTTCGTGGACAGATTCATGTCTAATCTGAATTAAAAATGAAAAACAATTCTGCTCCTGCATGTGGTTTAAATGAAGCTTAACTAACACTTGTTAACCTGCACACAGTAACCGGACTCGATGTTTTACTAGCAGCGTCCGGCGCCGAGTCCAACATCCAACACTCGCTTCACTTTCAGCAGAGAAACCTGCCGCTCGCTGAGACTCGGACCCAGAAAACCATCAACACAATCACAGCAAGACAGACCAGAAATCAGATTCGTCTTGAAGGAAATTATGTTTTGTTTGTTTGTTTGTTTGTTTAACACACCAGCTTCTATGGAAGCCCGTTTCCGCCACAGGATAATAAAAAAATAAAAAAATGTAATGCTGAGTTTATATCAATTCTGTTTATATCTCACAATTCTAATTTTAAATCGCAACTTCAACTTTCTATCGGAAAATCATTGAAATAAGTTTATTGCACAATTCTATGTTTATATCTCGCAATTCTGAGTTTGAATTGTGAGATTGATTGTGCAATTACCATTTAATTTTTTTTTTCCATGGCCGAAACTATATTTCACAATTTATATCTCGCAATTCTGAGTTTTTATATCTCACAATTCTAATTTTATTTCGCAATTCCAACTTTATAATCACAATTCTGATAATCGAAATTTAATGTTCATATCTCAATTCTGAGTTTATATGTCAATTGTAATTTTATATCGCAATTCCAACTTTCTAATTGCAATTCTGAGATTATCAAAATTGTGTTTATAGCACAATTCTATGTTTATATCTCGCAATTCTAATTTTAAAATAATGTTTATAGCGTAATTCTACGTTTCTCACAATTCCGTATTTTTTCTCAATTCTGATTTGCGCGAAAAAAGTCAGAATTGTGAGATAAAAGTTGCAATTACCATTTTTACTTTTTTATTCCGTGGCAGAAACCAGCTTCCAAAAGCTTCTGACTAATTTTATGGCAAAATTAATGTTAAAATGTGATAGATAAAATGCCCATGAGATTCTAAGATCTATTTGTAATGAAAACTGATTCTAGACTTTATTAAAAATCATTTCCAGAATCTCAAACCTTTTTTTTTTTTTTTTTGTGATATTACTTTAAGACAGTTCAGCCCATTTACCCACTAAAATCACTGCATGTCATGAGAATTTGGGCTAAACATTTTTTTTTTTTTTTTTTTTGCGCAAAGGATAATTTATAATTTCTTCCCTTTGATTTTGAGGTGAATTGTGACGTTTTGTTCTTGACTAAATTTGTGAGATTCACCTGAAAACATTCATAATCCACCTGGCAATCGACATGTTTCTCAACATATTAATTTGTTTGA
Source organism: Onychostoma macrolepis (assembly GCF_012432095.1). Taxonomy (NCBI): domain Eukaryota; kingdom Metazoa; phylum Chordata; class Actinopteri; order Cypriniformes; family Cyprinidae; genus Onychostoma; species Onychostoma macrolepis. The sequence continues at coordinate 731,327 of NC_081170.1, read as the reverse complement.
TATACAAATATACATTTATGCACATAAACATGTATGGCAACTTTATTTAAAAATAAATCTCATAGTACGCAGTATTAAGTTACATAAAAATACGTGTTCCTCTGAATATGGCCTTGCTCAGGAGAATAATCGTGCAAATACAGGCAGAAGAGAGTGCAGACGAGCGGATCGCAGTAAACCTCACACACACGCGCACACACACACACACACAACACACGCGCACACACAACACACGTGCACACACACACACACAAGTGGATGTCACACACATATTTGGTCATTTACGACACTGTTTCAGTGGTTTAACGCATGCGGCGACACAAACACGCTGCTGCTTTAACTAGTACAGAGAGTCTGGATCAGAGATCATCAGAATCATCATTAAACATGAGCAGACTGAATTCTGGGACAAAACAACGTCTGTTCTCATGCATTGAAGGTGACGCGTGTCTAAAGATAACGGCTGTGTTTAAAACGGCATACTAGCTCACTGCATACTACACAGTGCACACTATATAGTGCATACTAATCTGTAAAATTACACTATTCTCTGCTTTCATTCTTTTTTCAGAGTTTTGCATCACTGATTGTTATTCTCTCATACATATACTCACACAGTAAGTAAATTAAGTAATTAATTACTGCATTTTTAATTACTTTTCCTTTGAAGAATTAAAGTAACATTACTCTTAATTTGTCTGTAATCACAGTTCATTCTGATGTAATTGCATTAAACACTGTTTGGATTATAGAACAATTCTATATAAAACTTCAAAATTTAACATCTGATTTTTAAAATGTATGCTTTTAATGTAACCTCCTCCCCTTAAAATACTTCGGACAGTTCATGAATTTATGCAATTTTATTTTTTTTATTATTATTTATATTTATATATATATGATTTATTTTTTTTTTTTTTTAAGAGTAACTACACGGTTGAAGATGTAATTAGCAGCTAGGAATTAATTACTTTTTCATAGTAATATATTAAAAAATAAATATTACATTAAACTATATATCATTTTTATAGACAGTAGGTCGATTATTCCACAGTAAGTGTTTCAGTTGATAGTATGCATCATTGCACGAAAATAAAAATCTAAATTTATTCTGCATTGAGCACAATGCATTTTGGGAGACGCTATCTGTCCTGTTGTTTTCTGCAGTATGATAGTATGCTGTTCTGAACACGGCCACATTACATGATTATTTCCCTGTCTGTCATTGGTCAGTCAGACCGATAGCCCCGCCCCAAACTCACGTGATTGGCTGAGACATCAAACAGATCAAATGAAGTGTTTCACTCGTCACATCTGAACGAAACAGCGACTTTTAAGCGCACGAGTGGGTTCTGCATTAACCTGGTGCGGTGCAGTGCATGCTGGGACTGAAGCGCCTGAGCAGCGATCGGTGGAGGCACGTGGCTGTGATTGGTCATCTGTAACAGGAAGTGGACGGTGCGGCTTTGATCGTCTGAGAAGCGCAGCGTTAAAGGGCAGAAGCTCAGGGTTCAAACGTGTGTGCATGGGTCACTTGAGGTGGTCAGAGCGGAAGGAGTCCTCCACGGCGGGGTCAGCCAGCATCAGGTCACCGTCTGTAAGCATGCCCAGACCCTCCAGCGCCAGCGGGTCGTCCGAAGAGAACGGGTCCATCTCGAAGCCCGGGACACAGGACAGGGCGCTCGTGATCTCCTTAGACAGTCCTGAGGAATCTCCTGAGACACACAGCAGACTGTGAGCACTGTACTAATAATACATTAAGCAGCACACACACACACACACACACACACACACACTCTGTTCCAGTTCTGTCAAACAATAATGCAAATACAGAGTGAACTATAGCTCATATTCTTTATTTAATAACCTGACCAATTGCATTAAAGGCACGATATGTACGATTTTTGTAATAAAATATCCAAAAAACTACTTGCACATGGTCGTATATTTCATGCAGTTGTGTACTAAGATTATCCCAAAAGTTCCCAAGGATTTATAAATCCAGAGAAATTACAATTTTAAATAATGGCTCGTCTCTGGTCATTGTTTCCGCTTGTAGAAATTATGGCAGCTCACGGACACAAATGCTGATGTACAGTTGAACTAAATTCATTATGGCTGTTGTGAATAAAATGGAAATAAAATGAAAAGTATTGACCGCAGCATTAAATTTAGATCTGCTCAATGTTGCACCATGATCTTTTTACGCGTTTTTATAGTATTGCACATTATAACCAATCACACACACACACGAGTCTGTTGAGCTTATGAATGCAACGGCCAATCAGAGGCGTGCACATGAGTTTTCTGTTCAGCTGAAGTCAGTCATAGTGGTCTTTGCTCACTTTCACTGTATAATTTAATTCAGGTTGATTAACTGTGGAAGGTACCCGTAATAAAAAAATTAATTCATTAACCCATCCGTGAATATCCTCCTTCATAGCGTCGTCAAGCTTCGCCTTGTTTTGCATTGTTATGAAAATGCGACCTCTAGCAGCGAAAACTTATATTGTTCCTTTAACTCGAGCAGCTGTTCAGTCTATTCTATTATTTTTCTTAAATACTCATTACAATAGTAGTATTTCTTTTCTTTCTGTTTTTCTTTTTTGTTTGTCATTTTTATATTTTTATTTAATAATAATTATTATTATTAATAATAATAGATAATGATATATAATCACAAAACTTTGGCCAAATTGTGCAGCCCTACAAACAAGCACAGGAAACCTGGATTTTAAAAAGATGAACATTGTATTTGTAATTTTTATCAGAATAAAAACTGCATTTAATTGCATGTGCTTTTAAACACTCACACACACACACACACACACACACACACACACACACACACTCACGAGTTCAGTCCCTCACCGGTCAGGATGATGTTGGGCACGGCGTGCCGCCCGTCTGTGTAGCTCTGGTTCTGGTTCTGGTTGAACATCTGTTGTTCTGAGGAGTCCAGCAGCTCCAGCTGACTGTGATACGAGTCGCTCTGAGCCTTCAGAACCGCAGCAGAACCACCGCCATGATTCACAGCCTCCAGCTGAGAGTCCAGACTCAACTACACAGCACAGGAACAGAGACTGTTAACACACGTGCATGTGTGCGTGTGTGTGTGTGTGTGTGTGTGTGTGCGTGCGTGACCAAATGTCCCCACAAGGATAGTAAAACCTGACATTTTTGACATTGTGGAGACCGGCCTGCGGTCCACACGAGGGAAAAAAATGATTAAAATAGTAAAAGATGTTTATCGGAAAGTGTAAGAATGCAGACAGGTTTTCTGTAAGGGGTAGGGTTGGGTTAGAGGATAGAAAATATCATTTGGTCAGTATAAAAAGTAATAGAAGTCTACGGAAAGTCCCCACAATTCACAGAAACAAACATGCGTGTGTGTGTGTGAGTGTGTGTGTGTGTTAGTGGGAGAGTGAGAGTGTGTGTGTGGGAGAGTGAGAGTGTGTGTGTGTGTGTGTGTGTGTGTGTGTGTGGGAGAGTGAGTGAGTGTGTGTGTGTGAGCGCGCGAGTGTGAGTGTGTGTGCGTGTGAGAGAGTGTGTGTTAGTGGGAGAGTGAGTGTGAGTGAGTGTGTGTGTGTGAGCGCGCGAGTGTGAGTGTGTGTGCGTGTGAGAGAGTGTGTGTGTGAGTGTGTGTGTGAGAGAGTGAGAGTGTGTGTGGGAGAGTGAGTGTGAGTGTGTGTGTGAGAGAGTGTGTGTTAGTGGGAGTGGGAGAGTGAGAGTGAGTGTGTGTTAGTGGGAGAGTGAGTGTGTGTGTGTGAGTGCGCGAGTGTGAGTGTGTGTGCGTGTGAGAGAGTGTGTGTTAGTGGGAGAGTGAGTGTGAGTGAGTGCGCGTGGGAGAGTGAGTGTGAGTGAGTGCGTGAGAGAGTGAGTGTGTGTGTGTTAGTGGGAGTGGGAGAGTGAGTGTGTGTGTGTGTGTGTGTGTGTGTGTGTGAGAGAGTGAGAGTGTGTGTGTGTGACCTGCTGGTTCTGGCGTATCTGCAGGCCCAGGTATGGGTCGTCCAGCAGTGAGTTCAGGAACATTGTGTCCTAAATGAGACAGAAGAGACACTCGACCATAAACAATGGAAAATACTATGGTATTACCACATCTGGACCAGTGCTGTTTTAGTCTTGTTTATATAACATAATATTCAGTAATATTTAGAATTGGCTTTTATTTTCATAAAATCAATTTATTTTAACTTTGTTTTAAGTTGGGTTTTTTTTAGAAGATTTTTTTGTTTTTCTCATTCTTATTCTTGTTTTTGTATACTTCTATTTTGCTTTAATGTATTTTTATTTCAGGTTCAGTTTTGGTAATTTTAGTACTTAAAACATTTTATTTCAGTTAGTTGCAAATGCAACATTTTGTATGCCTGTAAGTTTATCATCTATTATTTATGCTTTAATTTCAATTGATGAAAACAATTTTAATAGCTTTAGTTTTCAATATTAACACTGGTCTGTTATTGCTGTTAAATTACTGTAATGTACCATTATGTAATAACTAGATTAGACTCAAAGCACAAGCACAGAATGAATGAAGCACACTTCATCGAACCAGAAGTGAAAACACAATTTCTACTGAATTATGAGAGTAAGGTCTTCATGAACACAGAAGCTGCAAACGTCTTTTCTTTCTGTTGTGACACATATCTGAGTTAAACCGCTTCTCAAACAAGAAAAAAAGAAAAAGATGTGTGTGGATGAATCATTTATAATAAACACTGCAATATTTAATTTAACCCTTGTGAGTCAATTAAAAAAAAGTTACACATCGGTCCATATTGGACAAAAATGTCCGTGTCAAAAAACTGTCATGAACATTTGAAGCTTGGGAGCTCAGAGTTAAGTTTAAGTTAAGTCTCATTTTAAAGAAGACCCATGGCAGATTAATGCTGAAGTAAAAAGAAGTTTAAAAAGTGAAACCAAAAAAAAAAAAGTTATAGAGGTTTAAGTTTATGAAAATTATTTATGAACGATATTTTATATAAAATATATATTTTATGAAACATGCTGAACTCTAAACCTGCTAGAAAATCAAAGCCATAAATCTAAACAAGTTGTGTTCCAAATTCAAGGTTGATATCTCAAAAAATGAGCTTTTAGTAAGATTTTGTGTGGGCGCAGTACCACATTTTGCCCATTAGATGCCAGCAAAACTGCGCTGGTGCACACAGTGGTCGGATTTGTGATTTGCAGTAGAGCTTTTCTCTCTCAAATATTACAAGCACACACACATTTTTTTTTTTTTATGACACATACAAACCACACTCTGACATCCGTACCAACACACCCACACAATTATAGCTGCATTATTCATCCAATTGGCTCTATAATATTCAGAAGCAGAAAACAGGAATAAAGTGAGTATTTGCTTTATAGGCCAAACCTGAAAAAAATGGCACCATCTGGTAAAAAATGTAAAAAAAATTTAATTTTGAAGCCTTGCCAACAGAATGAAAGCCTTTTAACAAAAAATGCATCAGTTCACAGTTAAATGGCACTGCGATTAAAAATAGCAGTTTTAATGGGTTTCAATGAGGACATTTTTGTCGTTAAGGTCCTGAGTGGAACTATTTTGTGTACCTAGTGCAAAGAAGATTTAATAAAGGAAATGGAAGTAAAATAGTAAAATTCCAATAAAAAAATACACATCTGTGCCAAAATTTATGCAGTTGGCAATAACACAGGCAAAAATGGAAAAAACTAAATGAGTGGCCACAGTTATACTGTCATCTTTATGGACAGGTACCACTGTGTATTCTCTGAAGTATCCTGTAAAAGGTACTCAGTTATTATACAGCATGGCTGTCCTGTCAGTCACTCACGTTGTACAGGTCCAGATCTCCACTGAGAGCCGGACTGATCTGGTTCTGCTGCTCGGACCGGGTCTGTTCCGGCTGCGAGGCATCTGCAGACCTGTAACTCACGGGGTTGGGGTTCTGGTTCTGACCGGAGCTCGGCCGCTTGTGCGGCTGCATCTGGAAGGTCTTCTGCAGGTTCTGCATGTTGTGCAGGTGAAGACCCAGACCCTTCTGAACCTGCTGCTGCTGCTGCTGCTGGCCAAAAGAATACGGAGACAACCTCTGATCCACCTGCAGCCTGCTGGTGTCCAGAGCCACACCCTGAGGCAGAGACAGACGGAGAAGAAGCATCTGAAGTGACTTCTGAAGGTAAAACATCCCTACCAATATCCTCCGACTAAACTGTCCCTAGCAATAATTTTGATCAAACAATGAAGTATGAGTGTATGTAAGCACTGTTGTTATAATTTCAGCCACATCTGAAATAGGTCACACCACTGATATCACCTGAGAAGTTAAAGAAATACGCTAGAAAACATTTAATAGATGTGTGGAGTAAGAACATATAAGAGCCGAAGTGTTTGAAGCATACGAGCACAGTTCTGCTGAATGATCAGGTTTAGCCTCTTTAACTTTATGTTGTTCTGCTGTTTTGTGTTCATCTGCTCTCTTCACTCTATATAGACTCATACAATCAGATACAACAATCATTTCTCAAATATTTATTACAATTAGTGCTGTTAATAACGCATTTACACAAATTCATTTTAAGGGCACTAATTTTATTAACGCAGCGTGCATTTTCTGTTTGACCCGTGGCCGAGTCCGTAGTTGGAGAAATGGAGATGCACAGTGTTGCCAACTTAGCGAACATTCGCTTCAATGCTATGAGAGACTGGATGCTTTTATCTGATTTCCTACTGAACTGCAGCTCAAACTGTTTCAAATATAGTGAATTAAGCTACAAACTCCATCATAAAGCACAATGTTTCCATCTAACATGTATTTTGAGCTGCAGCTGTTTCTCCATCCCTTTCCCCATTCCAATTTATGCCCTATTAAAATTAAGACATTTGTTATAAATTACGATAAATAAGACCTTAAATGTAATAAAAATGAGGGACTTTTTTGATAGCACAAATGTGTGTTTGTGTGCATGTGTTTACTTGTGTGATGGAGCTGAGGGTGGAGGAGGTGTGTGTGTGTACCTGTTTTTCTATTCAGGTGGGGACTTAAACCTGAATACACACAGACTCATGGGAACTCGTGTCACGGTGGGGACCTAAGTGTGTGTATGTGTGTGTGTGAGAGAGTATGCGTTTACCTGTGTGATGGAGCTGAGGGTGGAGGAGGTGGGGGAGAACTGTTTGGGGTGATGTCTGCGTGTGTCTGCAGGGAGGATCACCGGGGTCAGCTGCGCTCGTCTGCGCGGGGATGAGCCAGTCTGCGACTGCAGCGCAGAGAAGGAGCCGCTGAGGGAGGAGTTACTGAGCGACGACTGCAGCGACTGGCTGCTGAGCGATGACCTCAGCGAGGGGGAGGAGCTTAACGAAGACTGGAGGGAGGGGTTGCTCAGGGACGAGTGCAGGGAGGCGGAGCTCAGTGAGTTGTGGAACGAGTGAGCGCTGAGAGACGATTGGATGTTGGGGTTGCTAAGCGACGACTGGAGGGAGGGGTTACTGGACGTGCCCTGCAGAGACTGCAGCAGACCTGCAGAAACACAAACACATTCAAAGATCACGATATCTGAAAATAACAACGTCTCCGTTTCAGAAAAAAGTAACGAAAAATAAAAAGAGTCCTAATAGAGTGAACCGACTCGTCTTCCTCACCACACCCATCTCAGATCATGTGACACGACTCACTGGATTGTGATTGGTTTATGGCAGCATTCTGCAGTCTGATAGTTTTGTATAATCAAGTCAAGTTTAAATATTCACGATACACATAGTTTTAAAGCAGCTTTACAGAAAATCATAATGTTAATGTTTAAAATTAGGACTGCCAAGAAATTTTTTTAATCTGGTTAATTACATGGTGCCGATTAATTAATCTAATTAATTGCGCATCAGTTCTGGCTGAGAAATTACCTGCCAGTCATTATTGTGTTGTGACATTACAAAAAGTAGCTTTAGAAAGAAACATGTTGATTCAACGTTGCATAAATAATGATAATAAATAGGTATTTATGTTTTTAATGAATATTAAAACAGAGAGAAAGAGAGAACTCCATATGTGATCCTGGACACAAAACCAGTCTTAAGTGTCAATTTTTCGATTTATACATAATCTGAAAGCTGAATAAATAAGCCTTCTATTGATGTATGGTTTGTTAGGATCGGACAATATTTGGCCGAGATACAACTATTTGGAAATCTGGAATCTGAGGGTGCAAAAAATTAAATATTGAGAAAATTGTCTTTAAAGTTGTCAAAATGAAGTTATTAGCAATGCATATTACTAATCAAAAATGAAGTTTTTATACATTTACGGTAAGAAATTTACAATATATCTTCATGTAACATGATCTTTACTTAATATCCTGATGATTTTTGGCATAAAAGAAAAATTGATCATTTTGACCCATACAATGTATTGTTGGCTATTGCTACAAATATACCCCAGCGACTTAAGACTGGTTTTGTGGTCCAGGGTCACATATATCTATGACTACATATAAAGGGCGATTATATATATATATAATGTGTATGTGTGTATATATGCGTGTGTGAATATATATTTATATAAGCTATACTTGACCCATCTTCTGGGGTGTCGTCTTAGCAGCATATAAAACAAAAACGGCTCCGGTTTGAAGTATTCCAGCTGATGTTGCCTATTCTCATGTAGCAGATTAATCTTTTCCAATAAGTTTAAATTGATTTTTTACCTTTTATGGGCATTTTTTACCTTTATAAAGCCAAGTTTTTCTAAAAGTGTGCATCACCTTTTGAGTAATTTTTTTTACATTTAATAAGTCAATAAGACATTTGGGCTGTTAACAAGCAAATTAAGTCAGTATCATCTTTGCAATGCAGAGGAAACACAGAAGTTGCATCTGAATGGCATTTAGATGCTTTTACACACTGTTTAATGCAGCTCCGAGGGACATGTAATGCTTTAACCTGCAGTTACAAATGCATAAATAAGGTTTTGATATTTTAAACATAAAACGTTGACAAGTGATGTTTGAAATTAATTAAAAAATTAAAAGATACTTTAAATGTGAAATTAAAACCGCCAGCAGGTGGCAGCAAGTCACTGTTAACAAATGAGTCATTGTGATTGAACCGAATCATTTAAATGGATGATTCATTCAGGAACTAAACTCCTTCAGCAAAACAGTGCTGTGGCTGTATTTGGATTCATTTTTCCAGCGCAAAAAAAGGCAATATGCTGTCTAAAACATAAGAGCATTAATTAACTTCTTGCTTATTGAACTGTTGTAAAAATCATCTGTAATCATGCTGATTTTTGGAGAGAAAAAAAAAAAAAAATGGCACTCTTCTGTGATATTGATTAAGTATATGAAATTATGTAAATATATACATTTGCTGCCCCCATATCTTGAATTTTGTGATTATTCTAAATACGCGCACGCACTAATCTTACCTAATAGGATAATATGCTGTAATAGTAGTCCAACGAATCGTTCGATTTGTAATGTGTACCAAACTGAAAGCTTCATACCGAACAGTTCGATATGAATACGTGTATCGTTACACCCCTAATATATATATATATCGTGCAGTTCTACTATAAAGCATGAACTCGGAGCGTGAATGTTTTAGTAGAGTAAGTGTAGGAGGGTTTGCGGAGGCGCACCTGTGGAGTGGAAGGCGCTGGGGCTGTGGATGCCGAGCTGCGTGAGGGTGCAGGTCAGGTTCCCCGTGCTGCCGCCGCCGCTCAGAGCCAGGTATCCCGGCTCATCCGGGTCCAGCGGGGTCGGCAGCGGAGACGGGAAGTGCAGGCTGGACAGATCCGGCAGAGAGCCGCCCGTATTCAACACCATCGGGCCGTGAGAAGCGCCGCCCTGCTGGTCCGGAGACGGAAACACACTGAACACAAACACAGGAGTGACGGTTCAGATACTTAAGAATCTTATCAAATCTGTTTGGTAAACATGGTAATTTGAGATAGGACCACATTTAGGACAAAAGCTATTACAGACCAGCATTTCCTAAGTGTTTTGTCTTATCTTAACTACAGATAGGAAAGGGGTATTACAGAAACCTCCTAACTTGACAAAAAATAATAAAAACTCTCTTAACTTTAGGGCAACCCCACAGCTGTCCTGACTTCAAAATTATTTAAAAGCTAACAGAAAAAACGCTTACAGTTGCGCAGTCCAACAATGGTATTTCATTTATTAATACAACCCGAATTCCGGAAATGTTGGGACGCTTTTTAAATTTGAATAAAATGAAAAATATAAGACTGTCAAATCACATGAGCCAATATTTTATTCACAATAGAACATAGAAAACAAATGTTTAAACGGAGAAATTTTACACTTTTATCCACTAAATGAGCTCATTTCAAATTTGATGCCTGCTACAGGTCTCAAAAAAGTCGGGGGCAACAAAGGGCTGAAAAAGCAAGAAATTGTGAAAAGATTCAGCTGGGAGAACATCTAGCAACTAATTAAGTTATTTGACATCAGGTCTGTAACATGATTAGCTAATAAAGGGATGTCTTTAGAGAGGCAGATTCTCTCAGAAGTAAAGATGGGCAGAGGCTCTCCAATCTGTGAAAGAGTGCGTAAAAAGATTGTAGAATCCTTTGAAAACAAAGCTCCTCAACGTCAAATTGCAAAGGCTTTGCAAATCTCATCATCTACAGTGCATAACATCATCAAAAGATTCAGAGAAACTGGAGAAATCTCTGTGCGTAAGGGACAAGGCCGAAGAACTTTGTTGGATGCCCGTGGTCTTCGGGTCCTCAGACGACACTGCATCACTCATCGGCATGATTCTGTCATTCACATTACTAAATGGGCCCAGGAATACTTCCAGAAACCACTGTCGGTAAACACAATCCGCCGTGCCATCTGCAGATGCCAACTAAAGCTCTATCATGCAAAAAGGAAGCCATATGTGAACATGGTCCAGAAGCGCCGTCGTGTCCTGTGGGCCAAGGCTCATTTAAAATGGACTGTTTCAAAGTGGAAAAGTGTTCTATGGTCAGACGAGTCTAAATTTGACATTCTTGTTGGAAATCACGGACACCGTGTCCTCCGGGCTAAAGAGGAGGAAGACCCTCCAGTGTGTTATCAGCATTCAGTTCAAAAGCCAGCATCTCTGATGGTATGGGGGTGCATAAGTGCATACGGTATGGGCAGCTTGCATGTTTCGGAAGGCACTATGAATGCTGAAAGGTATATAAAGGTTTTAGAGCAACATATGCTTCCCTCCAGATGATGTGTTTTTCAGCAGGACCATGCAAAACCACATACTGCAGCTATAACAACAGCATGGCTTCGTAGTAGAAGAGTCCGGGTGCTGAATTGACCTGCCTGCAGTCCAGATCTTTCACCTTTAGAGAACATTTGGCCCATCAGTACACGAAAAATATGACCACGAAATCTTCAGCAGCTGGAAACCTATATCAGGCAAGAATGGGACCAAATTCCAACACCAAAACTCCAGAAACTCATAACCTCGATGCCCAGACTTCTTCAAACTGTTTTGAAAAGAAGAGGAGATGCACCATGGTAAACATGCCCCCGTCCCAACTATTTTGAGACCTGTAACAGGCATCAAATTTCAAATGAGCTCATTTTGTGCATAAAATTGTAAAATTTCTCAGCATAAACATTTGTTGTTTTATCTATGTTCTATTGTGAATAAAATATTGGCTCATGTGATCTAAAATCTTTTAGTTTTCATTTTATTGAAATTTGCAAAAAAAAAAAACAATAAAAATGAAGAACAGAGATGTTTAATAGTAGAAAGACTAGGGCTGGGAAAATAAATCGATGCATCGCGAATCGAGAAATGATTCAGCATCGATTCTGAGATTTTCTGAATGCATGGTGATTCTTTCTGGAGTGGATTCTGAGCTTAGTTTTGAACAGCAGGTTGCACTGCATGCTTCAGAAACAGCCGTACTCTGCTCATTTCCAAATCCTTACACACACTTGAGCCTAAAATAATCATTCATAAGATTGGAAAAGGTTGAAGTGAATTACAAGGGTGTTCACAGTGGACTGTATTTACATTAATCTGGCGTCATAAAAGCATTCTGAGCCGAGGTGAGATTACAGACTCAGCCGAACACACAAGTACTCTTCAGCGCTCTTCTTCATCAGCGTTTGAGTGTGCGGATAAAAACTAGAGTAGCGCGCCATCTGCTGTTAAAATATAAGCTCAGAATCCATTCCAGAGAGAATCGAGATGCATTAGGAAGATCTCAGAATCGATTCTGCATCAATTTTAGGGGTGTGAATCAGCACTGGTTTCACGATTCAATTCGATTACGATTATCATGTCAATGATTCGATTCAATTCGATATCATGATGCATCACGATTATGTCAAATTTATTTTGTGCATTTTTATTAAATTATATAAGCAGGCTACTTTTTAAAATAAATGTTAATTAATTAATTAATTAATATATAATTAAATAACTATTGTTAAGAATTAAAAGTAAATATAGCTTCAAAACATACAAGCAAATATAAAGTAATAAAGGGGGAAAAGACGATTACAAGTAGGGCTGTCGCGATAACAGCAATATCGCAATACCGCGCTATTGACAAGCATAACCGCAGAGGAATGCAACAACTGCAGCAACCGCGTTATTTCCGTGTTTTCTTTTTCGTAAGGTTACGCACTTCTCGTTTTACACTGTGCATGTGTACTAAATATTAGTAATGATAACAATGTGTACCATGCTGATTTGTAGCCTACAGCGGCTCAGTAAATTTGCACTTAACAAGCCTAAACAGACAGCGAATGAGAGAGAGATCGACTGATCGCGTGCGATTACCTGCGTCTGTCCTTCAGGCCGAGTCATGTATATATTTGTGAAAACAGGTTGTCGTGTCCAAGGAAAGCGAAATCTGTCTTAGCATCGACGCTCTGCTGGTCAGCTGAGCCTTTAAAAGTGACGCTCAAAGTTAAAATGATTTCAACAGCGTGTTTCATTACATATCTCTTTGAATGAATCAGCGTTTTTGAATGTGTAGTTGAATGAACGGTTTAAAGACTCACTCAAAGACAGTCCCTTGACGCCACCTTGAGGCGAAACAATGAAGCTGCACTGACTGACAGCCGTCTAGAACACGCAGGTGAAATATCAACAGAAAACGTCTCTTGTCAGTCAGATTCAAGGATCAGAACTAACCGATTACTAACGCGATTTAGTTTCGGTTTCTGAATATGACCTCCTTACATCGTAACACATACACACAGATTATATATATATATATATATATATATATATATATATATATATATATATATATATATATATATATATATATATATATATATATATGCGGTAATAACACATACCGCGCTATTGAGCCACTCAAAATTACCGCAAGGGAAATTCCTTAACCGCGACAGCCCTAATTACAAGTGATGAACAAAAAACACTTTCAGTAGCCTATCTGGGGCTTTAAGTATCGAAAGTTTACAGATTCCTCTGCATTATTGCCATTTGATTATTACTGATGAGATCATAGACACAGGCAGCTTTAATAGACTGTATTCACACTAATGCACAGATCTATTTCCACATATCAGATGTTTTGTCCTGTTCTGAAAACTGAGTGTTTACATCAAGTTTGTATCATAATAGTAATGCAGTGCATTTAACCGCAGCCGCGACTGACAAACAAACACACAGAGCACGTGGAAGTCTGTCAGTAGTACGTGAGTTTAGTGCATCTAATACGCACTGCATTCCAAACGGCAAAAATTAAAGCATATCTAAAGTAAAAGACTAAAATAACAGCGAGTGGAAGTACAAGCAATGCGCACGTGTCTCATAGCGCTTATTCTGTGCAATGAAGCCTGCCGCGATTGTCTCTAGCGCACACACGTGCCATTTGTAGGAAGAAGCCAAGCTCAGATTTTAAAATAGAGTGCATTTTTAATACTCGCGTGATGTGCATGACTTCATAGGCTATAATCAATTATGGTCCATTACTGCATCAATGCAAAATCGTTAACATCCGCATCGCGATGCAACGATTAATTCTGACAACCCTAATTGATTTATCGTCGCAGCCCTAAAACAGACGAGGACATACAGAAGACTAAAACATTAAAACAGGAACCAGCATCAGCGGACAGAGATGATATCATCATCACCACACAGTTTCAATACAAAAATAACTAACACATCAACTAGAAAACACATTATCAGTCAATCCAATCACTGACTCTCAGAGCGGCAGACACTTTATTCTCCACAACCACTGATTGCTATAAATTTTATTTGTTATGTGCTTCATTAACATCTGACTGCTTTAGTTTATAATAACGCAGCTTGCAATTAAATTAATGTATGAATATGTTCTGAAACTAAAAGTGAGAAACAAAGATTGACACACACAGGCAGCACTGCAGCAGCAAACCAGAATAAAAAAAACCCTACGGTCAAGAAATATAGCCAGCCAACAGACCACTTTAACCAAGTGTGTGTGTGTGTGTGTGTGTGTGTGTGTGTAGCTCAAAATTAGCTTTCCTGTAGCTCAAATAGTAGAGCATGGCGCTAGCAACGCCAAGATCATGGGTTCGATTCCCAGGGAAAGCAAGAGCTGATAAAATGTAAAAACTGTAACTTGAATGCAATGTAAGTCCCTTTGGATAAAAGCGTCTGCTAAATGCATAAATGTAAAATGTAAATGTAAATGTGTGTGTGTGTTTTATCACAGTGACATGCTCTACCACTGAGCCACAGGAACAGATAATAGATAGCAGCACACACAGCGCACACACACAAAGGTGATGTGAATGATTGACTGATGGTGTGAGCAGGCGTGTGATTGGCCGGTCAGACTCACGTGATTCCAGGCACCTCACAGGACTTTGGTCGTGAAGAGAGCAGCGACAGCTGAAGAGAAGAGAAGAAACACTGTGTGCTGATCTATACACCGAGTTTCATCAGGACATCATTCAGTGTGTTGATTAAACCTGTCAGGGCCCTTTCACCGTCTCTGTGATGATATTTTAATCACACACACGCACACACGCACGCGCACGCACGCACGCACGCACACACGCACGCACACACGCACACACGCACACACGCACGCACGCACACACACGCACGCACACACACACGCACACACACACACACACACACACGACCTGTGTTCGCACCTTGCTGGAGTCCCAGGGTTTGAGGCGGCGTCCGTCGTCAGGACTGTTCTCCTCGATGGGAGGAACAGGATAGGAGAAGACTGCAGGAGGAACAGAGGCTCGTCAGTAGAGACTCAAACACACATCTAACGAACAACTCTCTCATACACACACACACACACACACACGTGAGAATCACTGACCGGCTGGCCGGCGGAGTCCGGTGGAGAACGGATCTCCAGCCGGAGGATTCATCACACTCGTGTGCAGCGCCGAGTCCGAGTTAGTCCTGCAGACACACACATGAGACACGCTCAGAGACATGTGATTTACTGAAGAACCGGACCGGCCTACAGACCGTCCACATGACGCTCAAGAACCCTTCACAAAAATCAGTCAATCTAGTGCTTTCTGACCGAGAGAGAGACGGCCCATCTGTCCCAAACTGGGCTTTGAGATCTGATGAATGTAGTCAATAATTAATGAAATCATAAAACGTAAAAATAAAATAAATAATTTATTAAAAAAGGTCACTAAAAATAAATCAAATTAATAACTTAAAATTTTTTTATTAAATCATAAAAATGCTAAAATGTAAAAAAAAAAAAAAAGATAAAGGGCACTAAAATAAATAAAAGATGTAAAATTAAAATTAATAAAATTGTATTAACTTCATAAACAAGATAAAACACTAATAAATAAAAACAATTTTTAAAAACCCAACATAACACTAAAAAGTAATTAATTTTACAATAAATAAAAATAAAATAAAGCACTTACTACAAATTAGGTAAATCATTAAAAATAAAACACTATTTAAAAACTATTTTAAAAAAACACAACAACCCAACCCTAAAAACCATAACAAATTTAATTAAAATGAATAAATAATTTGACAAATTATAAAAAACACACACAAAATAAAGCACATACTACAAATTAGGTAAATCATTAAAATGTTAATAAAAAAAAGCGCGTAATAAAAATTTATGAAATCATAAAAATGTTACAATTAAAATAAATAAATTAAATAAAAACATCAAAATAAAAGGCACTACAATAAATCGGATTAATCAATTAAAGATTAATAACCTAAACATCAAAATAAAACACTATTTAAAAAAATAAAAAATAAAAAATAAAAAAACCCAACCCTAAACAGTAATTAAACCATAAAAATGTAAAATTAATATGAATAAATAATTTTACAATAAATAACACAAAATAAAGCACTTACTACAAATGAGGTAAATCATTAAAATGTTATATTTAAAATAAATAATTTTAAAAATTGGAACCATCAAAATCAAATTTTCTACAAAAAATTAAATATATAATTGTGTTAAAAAGTCATCAGCAGAAGAATGATCCACTGAAGAAGTGCTAACAGAAGTCATTGACTGCAGTGTTTTCTGATCACCTGTTGAGCGCTGTGGTCGGCAGCTGCTGGAATATCTGGCTCTTGTCCGTCGCAAAGTTACTGTTCCAGTTCCTTCATGATCGACAGAGAAACCTCTGTTACTTCCAGAAGTGAAGAAGAGCAAACTCAACAGACGAGCAGCTTTGCCAAAGAACCAGAGGAGCGAAGGACAGATTCAGAGCAGGAAGAGCAGACGAGTTAAACACGGACCGACCGAACGAACTAACCGACCCGCGCACACACACACCTGCACTCAGCCTGTGTGTGTTTCTGATCATCATCATCCGTGTCTGCTGAAATCTGCTCCGTTCGGTCCAGAAGATCAGAATCAATGAGCAAAGAGACGAGGAACAGAAGCAAAGAGAGAATCTCCAGAACAAGAGTCCTCAAACACACCAGAAAGAGAGGAACAGCAGATGATGCAGGAGAGAGCGGTTATAGAGCACGCACACACACACACACACACACACACACACACACGTTTGTTTTTGTGAAAAGTGGGGACATCCCATAGGCGTAATGATTTTTATACTGTACTTACTGTATGTGTTATTGTCCTACACCAACCCTACACCTAAACCTACCCCTTACAGGAGACTGTCTGCATTTTTACTTTTTCAAAAAAACTCACTCTGTATGATTTATAAGCGTTTTGAAATATGGGGACATGGGGAAGTGTTCTCATAAATTAGCTTCTCCTTGTAATACCTGTCATACCCTTGTCATTATACAAGTTTATGTCCTCATATGTCACAAAAACACGCACACTCACACAAACACACACAGTCCACAAATAGGCATCCACAAAATATCATGAGCTACGACTGCAGCATGATGAATTTCATCATATAAATATCTGCATCTGTAGAAAATTCATAATTTTGAGTCTCTGAATAAAATTGAGCTCCATATTCTCACTGTACCAGAGCCATTAAAGCCTGATGGAGCAAGTATATTATACCAAACATAAAACACATACACAAACATTTTTTCAAAATATTTTATATTCTGTCTTTGAAGGTTTAGGTTTAATAAATGATTCCAATTTGAGGGAAAACTAGATTCAGAATATTATTTCATATGTCAGGCTTTACAGGGTTAACAGAATATTGAAATGAACAAAAACAAATTAATTTATTGGTGTTAGTTTTACCCTGCTAGTCTTAGTTAATTTTTATTACTTATTTTACATATATTTTGCTTATATAAACAGTATCCAATAGTCTGCAAAAATAGCAAATCTCATCACAAAAATCCTGAACAATCAACTTTTTAATATTACTAAACTAAACTATTTAAACTATTACTATTATATTTCACTGTAAGATAAAAAAATGAATATTTAAAAATAATTTTACTTTATATTTCAACTGTAAAATTACAATACTAAAATTTGTGTACATCCTATTTTTTATTTTTTCATTCAAATGGCAGCCTTTGCGATTTGATTCTTCAGATTTTGAGTTTTATTTCCATTAATCGTTTTTATTTTACATTAATTGAACCAATAAGCACGTTACCTTCTCCAGCTGGGGTCGGGGGGCGGAGACAGATACACTGAGTTGCTGTGAGAGCTGTCCATCTGAGGTCAGAGGTCAAGGACATAGACACAGCATCAGCATGATAACTCCAGACACACATAAACCTGCAGGAGAGACTGAGACGGGAAGGATACTTGTCTCCTGTAGGGTCTGCTGGGAGAGATGAAGCGCCGGTCTCTGTGCACACGCTCCACCAGACCATGATGCCGTGTGGAGCGATTGGAGTCCAGCGGAGAGGGAAACGAGCCCTGAGACACACACACACACGGGTTTACATGAGCTGCTATCAATGCATGCAATGACACAGATACACTCTCACAAATACACACTCTCTCTCTTTTACACACACACTCACACTTGCACTCTCACACACACACTGTCTCTCACACACACACACTCACTCAGACACACACACAATTCAATTCAAATAGCTTTATTGGTATTGCCAAAGCATTACGACAACAAAGAAAATGTTTTATAACATATGAACATTTACATTAGAACTTCTGAACATTTATTTATATAACTAATATGTAATATATAACTAATATGGAAATGTCATTTACACAGAAACGTGGAGAAAAAAAAAAAAACAATATAATATAATATTGGCTGTTTGTTTCTGGATTGTGTTTGTTCTTCAGGTGATGGCACGACGCTACAAATTTTGCAACAATAATTGCACATTTGCCTTTTTCGCCAAGAATGACACAAAGCTTTTTGGTTGGGCTACAAATGTTAAATTGGGGAAA
>NC_081170.1:702500-707500 GCF_012432095.1 Onychostoma macrolepis | reverse complement strand
TCTTATAAAGAAAAAATAAACGGAAAAAAAAAATATATATAATCATAATTATGACAAAAATACTATTATAAACTAAGTTAGTGGATAATTGAGTAGCAAAAGTTACTCTAGAAAAATCATGAGTGCACAATAATTTTATAAAATCTAAAAAAAAAAAAAAACATTTAGTGGGGAACAAATAAAGCGAATAAGTGTTGAATCTGGTTTATATATTTATATGTTATTCATATATAAATATATAGGACTTACTATAGAATTAAAAGACATTTCTTTTAAATGTATAGCACAGCAATGATGCAGCAACATATGACAGATAAGACGAACAAGAAAGGCTATTAATAATCTGTCAGCATTTTGTCTCAAGTATAATGAGACGAAACGCTCCAATACAGAACGGCACAAAGCACTTATGCAATAATGCGCTTGAAGCAACACGGAGTCACAGCGCTCCGCATAGAAAAGCTCAAAGCACAAAGGGAAGAGACTTTGATGCACAGTGTATTAAATCTGTGCTATAGATTATTGAGCCTTTTCTTTTAACAGTTTTAAATTACAGTTACTGTGATCGTGAAGAACAATTCATAGTGCTTTCTAGTCCAGTGTCGTAATCTAACACGGCAGAAATGAACACGATTTAGAAACAAAACGAAGCTCCAGCAAGATAAAGTCCTTTTATGCCAAACCATTTATCTATATTAACAGGTGAAGTGTAATATTAGGAACACTGAATTATCTTGCAGAGAGTTTCATCATCTTGATTGTCATAACTGAACGCGACACGCAGTTTGAACGCTGAATGGAGGAGACAGACGTAGCGGAGAGAAAAGTTTACGTGAACTTGAATTTAATATTCATCTGTACCTCACACTAAACTGTGGAATGGCTTCAGAACACTTGAAACAGTGCACGAAAACTTTATGGTGCTTTGGGATGTTTTTGTGGCTTTCGTGGGGCTTAACGATAACACAATAGTATACGCAGAATATCGGATTTGGATCGGTCTCGTCTGACCGATACCTGATCCGGCAGAAAATGCCAGTATCGATACTGAATATCGGATCCTCGCACCCCTAACGTAAATCAGAAAAATTTTAATAAATCTTTAAAATAAAACACCAAGTTGTTAAACAATAAAATGTAAAAATATGCATTCATTTTAATTTTACAACAATAACAAATCAATATAAAATGCTAGCTAAAAATTTATTAAAATAATAAAAATGTTACCATGAAATACAATTTTGAAATAAAAATCTAAATAAAATGTCCAAAATATTCAAAAAAGAAATCAAAATAATTTTACCAAAAATCACCAAAATTACAAACTATTACTAAAATGTATAAAATCATAAAATAAAAAATAATCATTAAATCATGAATTTACATAAATCTTTAAAAAAAAAAAATGTATAATTCGCTTACTAAAACAGATGCAATATTTTATTTGTTTATCTACATGGAATTTCTTCATTAACCGACATCAGAGAACTATGAACATATGAATGTGTTGTTATATTATTGAAATATTAAATTCAAATCTTTTAACTTAAGGAGAATTGGCTGACAAAAAATGTTTGAGAATCCCTGCAATAATGGATTTATAACGTGTGGCATCTGATGCTCTGCTTAAATCAGAGTTAACATCTGTTATACCTGGGGTTAAAATATACATTTACTACTGAGAGCTGTTTAGAACGCTGCTGTCATGATGGATACACACAACATGAAAAGATATTTATATGCAAACTACAACTCATGCTGGAAGAGCTCTCGATCCCATTACTGAGTCTGAGAGTGTGTTTCAGGGTCAGAGGTCAAACTGATCAAGGTTAACCACTCTGACCTGGCTTACACATGCGTTACGCTCTGCTAGAGACCCGCACATAAACATGAGACGACACACACACACACCTGCTCAACATCTGCAGATGCAGCAGATAATGACAATAAAACTGACAGCAGCAGCGGTGGAGAATCAGACTGATACTGACAGCATCAGATCAATACACCAGCCTCCGTATCCATAATCCATAACTGATCAAATCAAACCAACAGACTGCCTCGGGTAGTTATGATCCATTCAGATTCAATTATTCACCATCAATCTCATCAGAATTACATCATAACCTTTAAAAATTTAAATAATAAAGATAAAAGACTTACTAAAAACGTATTGCATCAAAAATTGATACAAAAATGTAACGCTGAATAACTTAAATTTAAAAGAAAATCTCAATTAAACAGTAAAATGTAATTTAGTTTTAAATTGCAAAATGAAAATATAAAATTTTTTCATTTTAATTTTGCATTCAATAATTTATAGTGTTAGTAAGTGGTTTATTTTGATACTTTTCAAATAAAAACAATCTATATAAATGCTCAATTAAAACAAATAATAAAACAACCAAATCAAAATAAATCACTTAGTAAATGGGTCAAAGATATTTAATTGTCCGTATCAAAATAAATTTTACAAAAGTGATTTTATATACACATTAAATACAAGTAAACAGTCTACTTTTAAGGTTTCAAATAAGTTTTGGGAGAATAAAATGTTATAAATGTGGGTGAAATAATGATCCATTGTCATTCAGTGCAACACTTATATTTATGTAAAAATTGAAAAAACATGTATTCTGATCTGTACACATTAAAATATATAAAAGAATAAGTGAGCATACTAAATTTTATTGATTTTAAATTAGTAAAAAATGATTGCTGACAAGTGGCCAAATTGGGATCGTGGCAATGTCTTTTAATATGTCATATGTCATATCTGATGCTTCTGGTAAATATGCCTGACGAGATTGTTACACTGAATGACATTTTAGTGGCTGTTTTCAATAAATCATGGTAAAAATGTATGATATTTATTTTATGCTAAGAAAAAAAAAAAACAATTTAATTAAACAGGACACTTTCTAATGTATTGGAAACACAACAACAACAACAATTCAAAGCTGTATTACACATTGCTCTGATTTAATGATAGGATGCAAATTGAAAACAATTTAATTTTATAATTTAGGTTTCAGTATGTGGTTTATTTTACTTGAAACACTAAAACCTAAGAAGCAAAATTAAAAAATCAACACACAGCTTACTACAACCTAATTAAAATCTAATTAAGTAGATTAAATCATACAAATAATGTAAATAAATAATTAAAATAAATAACATTTTAGTAAGTGTTTTATTTGTTTAGCCGAATGTCACTAATTCAGACTCAGTTATTGAAAGTGTAAAATCATCTAACGTGACCAGGACTGGTGATGCTAGTAAAGGTCAAGGTTTGATCCCCGTCAGACTGACCACTGACGTGAACTTAACTAACCAGCTCTGACATTAGTTAACAATCATCATCCACACAGACGTACCATGGTACAAGTCCACAAAATACCACGGTAATGTTACATTCTGGCAGCGTTTAGTGACTGACAGCACATAAAACACATTAGACTGACAGAACTACCTTCACATGTGAGGTTTGAGACGGACACAGTGAGATTAACGCGATAATAACTCCAGAATATCGTTTGACATTATATGAGTGAAGTGTGAGGAGCTAATGCTAATCTGCTGCTAACCGCTTCCTGTCAGAGAAACTAATCAAACTCACACAAGAATTAAACGCGATTTTACTGTCGTTTGATCTCAGTGTACCTCTAAAAACATCCCTCATGTAACTCAAGTGTCTTTAACGTCCCTCTCTAATTTCGTTTTCACGATCTCCGCGTTATTTTCGTTAGCTTCCGTTAGCTAGTGTGCTACTACCTGCTCGCGCGCGCCGAGAGAAAAACACGGATTTGACGGTTTCCCGCGGGAAACCCGTTCCCGTTACCGTGTATGTGTTCGTTACCCGTGTGGAGGTGAGGTCCATCATGACCTCCTGGAACGCCGCCGTCTCCTCCGCCTGTCTCTGCGTGTGCAGCGCGATCTTCTCGCTGAACTTTCGCGGGTTTGAGGCGCCGGGCGCGGGAACAGAGCCGCCGTGATTCGGTCCCGGTCCGCAAGCAGCTCCCGCGGAGGACATGATGAGCGGAACACCGAACTCACATACACACCGGAGAACCAAGCGAGCGATAACCGACACACACTGACAGAGAGTGAGAGACGCGGACACTAGCCCTCTAGGGGCACGAGCACGACTTACACACACATATAATACAACACATAAACACACGCACGCGCACACACACACACACACACTTAAAGTGCCCCTATTATGGTTTATGAAAGGTTCATATTTTGGTTTTGGGAGTGCCCAACAACAGGTTGACATGCATGCAAGGTCAAAAAACACTTTAATTGTCTTATAATATGCATTTATTTTTTACCTTACTTGCTCAATGATTCATTTTTCCCTCCTTTTCGTGAAGCTAATCTGCGATTCATTTCAGCGCTGCTTTGTGTACAGCGTTACCAGGAAACCGCTCCAACAGCGGCACCTAGCGGCAAAGAATGAATTTGCATTTTCATTCAGACCAACGCGAAAACACCAACAAAGTGGGCGGCAATATGCTAATGTTTCATGCTGACGTCAACATGAAACGGCTTGGGATTCGTTTTAAAAAAGACTCGTTTCAATGATTCAGAGTCGACTCTTTCTTTTGAGAGACAATAACTTTATACACCGTGCTCGTTCATATACACACACTCAAAATAAACACAAACACACTATAATTAAAATAATTATCTACCATTATTATATTTATTTTAATTAGATTTATTGTGATCAAATACTGTCGTAAACACTTTATTTGTGAACATAAACATTAAATCAGTTCTCTGATAATACAGACGTGTGTGTGTGTGTGTGTCAGACTGCTGCAGGATCATATTAATGTTTCACACAGGAACAGAATCAATGCAGTTATGATTATAACTGTAGCCTGATCCTACATGTCAAATACTGGAGCACTTCATCTAACACGGTATATATTAATATAAAACACAGGATATTTAAACTAAAGCAGCAGAAAATGTCAAACATTGCTAGT
>NC_081170.1:667500-695000 GCF_012432095.1 Onychostoma macrolepis | reverse complement strand
CTCCAGAGCCCCGCCCACACGCTCAGCACGCGGAAGTGAATTACTCTGAATCAAATGAGCCAGAAGATCCGGATCCACACGGAGAAATATCCGTGTTTGCTCGCAGAATAAACCGAACACGCGTGTGTGAAGGATGCGAGAAGCAGATACCGTGTCCGGGGACGTTAAATCCACCGAGCGAGTGAGTAAAGCGTGCAGAAAACACCGTAAACCCGGTTTGTTTACAGTGATTGACAGCTGACATATAAACACGTACTCGGTTTGAGCGTCGCGCGGATCAGCTGTTATTTATGCTGCTTCTGTTGCTCTAATCTGATCTAATCTTCATATGTGTGCTCCACCTGTTTAATAACGCATGCTGGTATTGTATGTATTCTGTAATGCGAAACTAAACACTTAAATAACCGAAATGATCTTCTGTGACACACTTTATATGTGATTATCGGTCATTTTAAAGCGAATAAAACTGCTTTAAACTGAGTAAAACTTCGTGAACTGGAGCAAAGCGTCTCTAGTTCCTGTGTGTAACAATAAGTCCAAAGCCTTACCAGGATCTTCACATCCTCCCACAGAGAGGGAGGGAGGGAGAGAGACATAGAGAGATAGCTAGAGAGAGAGAGACAGAGAGAGAGAGGTAGAGTTCATTGTTAAAGGATCAGAGCTCCTCCTGGTCACGTGTCACTGAACCTGAGACAGAAGCATGTTTGTCATTTTGATAGAAATATACTGTAAAAATAGTTGGACAATGTAAACAAGACCATTGTTTTTTCATGCACTGGTCAGATTTTGGGTTTTGTTTTTTTCAGACTAGTGGAAAAAACATACAAAATACACATTTAAGTGTTTGTTATTACAATTTATTTGTTTGCATCTGTAAATTTCAATTTCCGATCCATGTTTTTTTTTCCAGCAGCTCTTACATGCACCAAGCTTTACGTGTTTTTTTTAATGTGTGTTGTAGGATGCTGAGGAGGTTCTGGAGAGCGGCCTGCTCCTGGATGAGTCTGGAGGAATACTGTACGCTGGGCTGGAGCCGCACACGGAGGACTGGAGCGTCGAGCCGCGCTGTGTGAGTGAACAGAGGAGTAATCCAACCAGAAATGAACTTTAGCTGAAAATATCCTCACCCTCAGGCCGTTCCAGATCAGGATGCATCAGTGTCTCAGCAATGGATGCTCTGCAGTGAATGGGTGCCGTCAGAATGAGAGTCCAAACAGCTGATAAAAACATCACAATAATCCACAGCACTCCAGTCCATCAGTTAACATCTGGAGAAGACAAAAGCTGAAACAAATCCAGCATTAAGAAGTTTTTAACTCAAATACATTGAGTCTATAATCCATAATAACTCTTCCTCCGGTGAAAAAGTGTTCAGGTGTGAATCAGGAGAGAAATCTGCAGATCAAGCAGCGTTTAAAACAGTCCAAAACAGCTCTAAACACATCTGTGGCTGGATTTTGATGTGAGAGTAGGATTTGAATTTTATCGATTTCGATTCTTATTGATTCCAATGTGATTAAAGTCAAACATTTAGATATCAAACATATTTATTCTGAGTCTTTTTTTTTTTTTTGCAAAACATTTAATTGCTGCTGAACACCATGAACAAAAATCAGCCGGCTGCATAAAAACTGGACTCGATTAAGAGATGTTTGTGTGCAAAATACAACAGAGCCGCATGATTCTGGATAAATTGAGACTTTTTTTTTATTTTTTTTATGGAGGTTGTGGTTCTCTGAAGAAAAATATTCGACAACTAAATAAAATCTGATGGAATGTGTGAATGGAATGATTCAATGACTCACTCGTTTCATTACTGAATGAATCAGTGTTTTTGAACAAATCTCTTGAATGAATGATTCAAAGACGAATTCATTCTTAACAGCCCCTTTTCGCCACTTAAAAAAAAAAAAGAATTGATAGGTGGAATTGAAATTTTAATTTTACAGCAAGTATCCGATTCTGGAAATGGAATTAATTTTCAATTTCCAACCCTATGTGAGAGACAACAGCAGATGCACTTTTTCACCGGAGGAAGTGTTATTATGGATTATAGACTCGTATTTTAGTTAAAAACGTCTTAATGCTGGATGTGTTTCAGCTTTTGTCTTCTCCAGATGTTAACTGATGGACTGCAGTGCTGTGGATTATTGAGATGTTTTTATCAGCTGTTTGGACTCTCATTCTGTCTTCCGTCTGTCCTGAAGCGTCTCTCTCTTGTGTTCCAGAGTTTGAACGACAGTGAGTCTGAGGACGTTCTGAACGCTATAAACCCGAACGAGATGTACACGTCGGCGGTGTGCGAGAGCGACAGCGGTCTGTCTGAAGATCAGTCCTCAGACGGAGCCCACGAGCAGAACCTCGGTAACGCCGTCTATCAGGTGGTGTATGACATCAGCGGTGTGGGCGGAGCCTCGGAGCAGGAAGCACCACATATGGACGTGATCTCCATCGAGCTGGGTGAGCAGCATCATGGGAAATGTAGTTTCCACCACAAATTCTGCTATTAAACATGATTATTTCAAAATAAGTTGAATTTATATGAACAGATGGGAGTGTATTCCATCGAGATGACAGCAGGTCTGTCTTTAAAGGTTTGTCAGTCATTGATGTTCTCATGCGTCTCTGTTCAGACGAGTGGAGCTCTCAGATGCTGCTGGCCGACTCGTGTGTGGTCAACGAGCTGGTGTCGTCTGTCAAAGTGGAGAACATTTCTGCTCACGACGTACAAAACATTCAGAACCCCGATGGCTTTTTGGTACGTTTGTTGTGATGGAGTTCAGGTGAATGGTGAGGCTTTAGCTGCTGGTGCTGATGATTTAACTCTCCTCAGGTTTATCCTGACCTCCAGCTCACAGAGGAGGAGCAGAAGCTGCTGGATCAGGAGGGAGTCTCACTGCCCAATAACCTGCCCCTAACGAAGGTGTGTGTGAGTGAGTGCGGCGAGTGCGGCAGTGAGTGTGTGGTGAGTGAGTGAGTGAGTGAGAGTGAGTGAGTGCGGTGAGTGCGGTGAGTGCGGTGAGTGCGAGTGAGTGCGGTGAGTGCGGTGAGTGTGAGTGTGGTGAGTGTGGTGAGTGCGAGTGAGTGCGGTGAGTGCAGTGAGTGCGGTGAGTGCGGTGAGTGCGAGTGTGAGTGCGAGTGAGTGCGAGTGAGTGCGCGCGAGTGAGTGTCTTGGCAGTGAGTGCGGCAGTGAGTGTGGCGAGTGAGTGTGTGCGAGTGAGTGAGTGCGGTGAGTGAGTGAGTGCGGTGAGTGCGGCGAGTGAGTGTGTGAGTGAGTGTGGTGAGTGAGTGTGAGTGAGTGCGAGTGTGTGTGAGTGAGTGTGCTTGTGTGAGTGAGTGCGGTGAGTGAGTGCGGTGAGTCTTGGCGTGTGAGTGTGAGTGAGTGCGGTGAGTGCGGTGAGTGCGAGTGAGTGCGGTGAGTGCGAGTGAGTGCGGTGAGTGCGAGTGTGAGTGCGAGTGAGTGCGGTGAGTGCAGTGAGTGCGAGTGAGTGCGAGTGAGTGCAGTGAGTGTGTGGTGAGTGCGAGTGAGTGCGGCGAGTGAGTGTGGCGAGTGAGTGTGGCGGTGTGGCGAGTGTGGCGAGTGTGGCGGTGAGTGTGGCGTGTGAGTGTGAGTGAGTGTGGTGAGTGTGAGTGAGTGAGTGAGTGTGTGTGAGTGTGAGTGGTGAGTGAGTGTGAGTGAGTGTGAGTGTGAGTGAGTGTGTGGTGAGTGCGAGTGAGTGCAGTGAGTGCGGCGAGTGCGGCGAGTGCGGCAGTGAGTGTGGCGAGTGTGAGCGAGTGAGTGTGGCGAGTGAGTGCGAGTGAGTGCGAGTGAGTGCGAGTGAGTGCGAGTGAGTGCGAGTGAGTGCGAGTGAGTGCGAGTGAGTGCGAGTGAGTGCGGTGAGTGTGTGTGTGAGTGAGTGTGTGAGTGAGTGAGTGTGTGCGAGTGAGTGTGAGTGAGTGAGTGTGTGTGAGTGAGTGTGGTGAGTGTGAGTGTGAGTGAGTGAGTGTGCGAGTGAGTGTGTGTGTGAGTGTGAGTGTGAGTGAGTCTTGGCGAGTGAGTGTGCAGTGTGTGAGTGTGTGAGTGCGGTGAGTGCGGCAGTGTGTGAGTGAGTGTCTTGGCAGTGAGTGTGTGGTGAGTGCGGTGAGTGCGGTGAGTGCGAGTGAGTGCGAGTGTGAGTGCGGTGAGTGCGGTGAGTGCGAGTGAGTGCGAGTGAGTGAGTGAGTGTGTGTGAGGTGTGTGTGAGTGTGTGTGAGTGAGTGCGAGTGAGTGTGAGTGAGTGCGGTGAGTGCGAGTGAGTGGCGTGTGAGTGAGTGTGAGTGAGTGTGAGTGAGTGTGAGTGAGTGCGCGAGTGTGAGTGAGTGTGAGTGTGAGTGAGTGTGAGTGAGTGTGCGCGAGTGAGTGTGAGTGAGTGTGAGTGTGAGTGAGTGTGAGTGAGTGTGAGTGAGTGTGAGTGAGTGTGAGTGAGTGTGGCGAGTGTGAGTGAGTGTCTTGGCAGTGAGTGTGAGTGTGAGTGAGTGTGAGCGAGTGAGTGTGAGTCTTGGCGTGTGAGTGAGTGTGAGTGTGAGTGAGTCTTGGCGAGTGAGTGTGTGAGTGTGAGTGTGAGTGAGTGTGCGGTGAGTGTGAGTGAGTGCGAGTGAGTGCGTGTGTGTGAGTGAGTGTGAGTGAGTGCGCGCGAGTGAGTGTGAGTGAGTGCGTGCGTGCGGTGAGTGCGTGAGTGAGTGCGGCGTGTGAGTGTGTGAGTGAGTGCGAGTGAGTGCGGTGAGTGAGTGAGTGCGAGTGAGTCTTGGCGTGTGAGTGTGGTGAGTGCGGTGAGTGCGAGTGAGTGTGAGTGAGTGCAGTGAGTGCGGCGTGTGAGTGTGAGTGTGAGTGAGTGCGGTGAGTGAGTGCGCGCGAGTGAGTGAGTGCGAGTGAGTGCGCGCGTGTGAGTGTGAGTGAGTGCGAGTGTGAGTGAGTGGCAGTGAGTGTGAGTGAGTGTGAGTGAGTGCGGTGAGTGCGTGCGTGAGTGCGTGCGAGTGAGTGAGTGCGAGTGAGTGCGTGCGAGTGAGTGCGTGCGAGTGAGTGCGTGCGTGTGAGTGAGTCTTGGCGAGTGAGTGCGTGCGGTGAGTGCGTGCGGTGAGTGCGTGCGGTGAGTGAGTGCGCGAGTGTGTGAGTGCTGGGTGTGTGTGAGTGCTCGTGTGTGAGAGTGCGTGTGAGTGAGTGAGTGCGCGTGAGTGCTCATGTGTGTGAGTGCGAGTGAGTGTGCTTGTGTGAGTGAGTGCGTGTGAGTGAGTGAGTGCGTGCGTGAGTGAGTGCGAGTGTGTGTGAGTGAGTGAGTGAGTGCGTGCGAGTGAGTGCGTGCGTGCGGTGAGTGTGAGTGCGCGGTGAGTGCGTGCGGTGAGTGCGTGAGTGAGTGAGTGCGGTGAGTGCAGTGAGTGTGCTGTGTGTGAGTGCGTGTGTGAGTGCGGCGTGTGAGTGAGTGCGTGAGTGAGTGCGTGCGTGTGAGTGAGTGAGTGAGTGCGTGCGTGAGTGAGTGCGTGCGGTGAGTGCGTGCAGTGAGTGCGGTGAGTGCGTGCGGTGAGTGTGAGTGAGTGAGTGTGCTTGTGCGAGTGAGTGTGCTGTGTGTGAGTGCGGTGTGTGAGTGCGAGTGTGTGAGTGAGTGCAGTGAGTGCGGCGTGTGAGTGTGTGAGTGCGTGTGTGAGTGCGAGTGAGTGTGTGTGAGAGTGAGTGAGTGAGTGCAGTGTGTGTGTGAGTGAGTGCGAGTGAGTGAGTGCGTGTGTGTGAGTGAGTGCGTGTGAGTGGTGAGTGAGTGAGTGCAGTGTGTGTGAGTGAGTGAGTGAGTGAGTGCGAGTGTGTGAGTGCGAGTGAGTGTGCTCGTGTGTGAGTGCGACAGTGTGCTCGTGTGAGAGTGAGTGAGTGTGCGAGTGAGTGTGCGTGAGTGTGTGTGAGTGAGTGCGAGTGTGCGAGTGAGTGAGTGCGAGTGAGTGTGCTCGTGTGTGAGAGCGAGTGAGTGCACGCGAGTGTGTGAGTGCGAGTGTGTGTGTGAGTGCGACTGAGTGTGCTCGTGTGAGAGTGAGTGAGTGAGTGCGTGAGTGTGTGTGAGTGAGTGCGAGTGTGAAACCGTGTGTGTGAGCGCATGTGTGTGTGTGTGTGTGTGTGTTGTGATTAATTCAGCTCTATCTGGACTGATCTCTCTCAGACTGAGGAGAGAATCCTGAAGAAAGTGAGACGGAAGATCCGGAATAAACTCTCGGCACAGGACAGTCGCAGGAGGAAGAAGGAGTATATTGACGGTCTGGAGAGCAGGTGAGATACCAAAACACACTCCGTCCTCATCTTAATGCTTGTCTTTATCTATCATCCAAATGTTTTTTTAAAATCGCTTTCCTTTCCAGCTGATGTCTCTGAGGCTGTGTGTGTTTGCAGTCAGTAGATGTGAAATGGCTTGTCTGAACTCTGGCATTGTGTGTGTGTGTGTTTCAGGGTGGCGGCGTGTTCAGCTCAGAATAAAGAGCTGCAGAGGACCGTGGATCAGCTGGAGAAACACAATGTGTGAGTCTCATAACAGCACCAGGGCTCATAATATAGCTCTGCAAAATTTATGATTATTTGCAAAAGAAAAAAAGGTCTAAAATTACCTTATCTGATGATGCTAAGTTAAAAAATATCAATAAAATTTTTTTTCCAAATTATATATTAACTTCCGTATCTGCTTTAATGCAATTTAAATGTTAACATTTTCAGTTTTAATTACAAAAAGTATCATTCAAAATGTGTAATTTAATTTAATCTAAAAATTAGTAGAATAATTAAAATTCTCCAATTAATGCAAAAATAAGCTTTTCTCAAAATCTGTGATTTTTCTGTGTCTGTTTGGATGCAGAATCATCTGCTCATGTTTGCGTTTTCTTCCGTCTCTGGATCATAATTCTGTCCTTGAAATCAGGATTAGATATTAGTCAAGTCACCTTTATTTATATAGCGCTTTTACAATACAGATTGTGTCAAAGCACTTAACAGTATCAAATTGGAGGATAGAGTGTCAGTAATGTATAATGATAAGATTAAACACTCAATTTTCAGTTAAAGGCATTTCATTATTGAATTCAGAGATGTCATTGTCTAGCTCAGTTTAGTTTAAATAGTATCTGTGCAATCAAATCGGCGATAATCGCTAGAAATTTAAGTCATTTCTGTTAAATAATGTCATGCATGTGAAAACGGGCCGAGAATTGATTCAGACAGGAACCATGCGTTTGTGTGTTTTTCAGGTGTTTAAGAGAGAAAACAAGACTAATTCATACACCAATGATTCTCAAAAACAAAAATGCTTCAAAATGCATCATATATTAGTGAGAAAGTGTGACGTGAAAGAGCAAAACAGACACTATTTCTGGAATCAGCAAAAGCATTGGTTTTGATTCAGCAGATGTGATGCAGGACGGTGCCGTGATGGTGTTCCTCATATTTATGCTCTATTGTGACACACATTCCAGATTTGATGCAGTGTGTGTTATTGTGTGTGTTTCAGGTCTCTTGTGACTCAGCTGCACAGACTGCAGGCTTTGATCAAGCAGACGGTCACTAAAGCTGCGCAGACGAGCACATGCATCATGGTTTGATCTCTCTCTCTCTCTCTCAGATCATTAATGCTCTCGTGTCCAGCCGTGATCTCACGAGTGTGTTCTTCCTCCTCACAGATCCTCATCTTCTCTCTGGCTCTGCTCATCTTCCCCAGTTACAGTCCGTTCAGCCGCCGCTCGCCGTCAGCGGAGGACAGTTACGCTCCGGCCGCCGGTGAGTTTCTTCTCCAGACAGCTGCTGGGAGCCATTGAGTTCTACAGTGCTATTGGGGGGGGGATTACTGTGGAAGTCAATGGCTACCAGCAGCTGTTTGGTTACCAACATTGCATAATCACTGGGACATGTCAAGCTTTTCTTGTGATAGTGAGTGAAAATATCCTGCATCATTAAATATTCAGAATGGATTGAGGAAATTTAGCATTATAGCATTTAATTTTATGTTGTTTTAGATCATTTTCTTCATTTAAGTACGTAAACTAAAATCCTATAATTGTGTAAACTAGTGTTGTCAAACAATTAATCGCGATTAATCGCATCCAAAATAAACAATTTTGTTTACATAATACAGTAGGGGAAATAATGATTTGATCTCCTGCTGATTTTGTATGTTTGTCTGCTGACAAAGAAATGATCAGTCTATAATTGTAATGGTAGGTTTATTTGAACAGTGAGAGACAAAAAAACCCAGAAAAACACTTCAAAAAAGTTATAAATATCATTGCATTTTAATGAGTGAAATAAGTATTTGACCCCCTATCAATCAGCTCCCAGGTGTCTGTTATACAGGTGAGGAGCTGAGATTAGGAGCACTCTCTTAAAGGGAGAGTTACCTGTATAATAGACACCTGTCCACAGAAGCAAGCAATCAATCAGACTCCAGACTCTCCAGCGTGACCGAGACCAAAGAGCTGTCCAAGGACGTCAGGGACAGGATTGTAGACCTACACAAGGCTGGAATGAGCTACAAGACCATCGCCATCAGCTCGGTGAGAAGGTGACCACAGTTGGTGCGATTATTCACAAGAAACACAGAATAACTGTCCATCTCCCTCGGACTGCGACTCCATGCAAGATCTGACCTCGTGGAGCTTCAGTGATCAGGAGAACGCTGAGGAATCAGCCCAGAACTACACGGAGGATCTCGTCAATCATCTCAAGGCAGCTGAGACCATAGTCACCAAGAAGACATCTGGTAACACTACGCCGTGAAGCACTGAACTCCTGCAGCGTCCGCAAGCTCCGCCTGCTCCAGAAAGCACACGTGCAGCCGTCTGAAGCTTGCCAACGATTCAGAGGAGAACCGGGGGAAAGTGTTGTGGTCAGATGAGACCAAAATCCAGCTCTTTGGCATCAACTCAACTCTCCGTGTTTGGACCCCAAGAACAGCATCCCCACCGTCACACATGGAGGTGGAAACATGATGCTTCGGGGTGTTTTCTGCTGAGGGTTCAGGACAACTGCACCGCATCAAAGGGACGATGGACGGGTCGTGTAGCGTCGGGACCAGAACACTGAAAATGGGTCGTGGATGGGTCTTCCAGCATGACAATGACCCAGAACACACGGCCAAGGCAACAAAGGAGCGGCTCAAGAAGAAGCGCATTAAGGTCCTGGAGTGGCCTAACCAGTGTCCAGACCTTCATCCCATAGAACATCTGTGGAGGGAGCTGAAGGCTCGAGTTGCCAAACGTCAGCCTCGAAACCTTAATGACTCGGAGAGGATCTGCAGAGAGTGGGACACAATCCCTCCTGAGATGTGTGCAAACCTGGTGACCAGCTACAAGAAACCTCTGACCTCTGTGACTGACAACAAGAGTTTGGCCACCAAGTACCAAGTCATGTTTTGTGAAGGGGTCAAATACTTATTTCACTCGTTAAAATGCAAATCAATTTCTAACTTATTAGAAATGCGTTTTTCTGTTTTTTAGTTGTTATTGTGTCTCTCACTGTTCAAATAAACCTACCATTACAATTATAGACTGATCGTTTCTTTGTTAGTGGACAAACATACAAAATCAGCAGGAGATCAAATAATTTAAGAAAAATGTTATGTTTATATATTAAATACATTTATATATAATATAATAGTATAAATGTATATACATGCAAATATTTTCAAAAAATATACATGCATGTGTGTGTTTATTTATATATATATATATATATAATAAATAAACCCAGTACACATACATATATTTTGTCAACTAATTTTACAATCGTTAAATTTCTATGTTAAATATTCATATATTTCCAATTTCACTTTCATTTTAAATTTTAGTTAAAATAAACACAAAATAAAATTACAGTTTTAGAATTAAACTAGTTCAAAATTAAGATTAAACGATTACAATTAGATAAGTTAAATAAATAAAAATGCAATTGAACATTAAGACTAGTTAAAATAAGGAAAATTACAAAGAAATTTAGAATTCAACTATAAATAAAAATAAAATTCAATGTTTAGATTTAACTAGTTAAAATAAATTTTAAAAATTAAATTAAAAGCAAAAAAAATAAAAGCTTTCAAATACAATTTGAAACTAAATAGTTAGGACAAATTTTTAAAATGTAATGTTTAGAATGAAACTTTTGAACACAGATATCATGTTTATTACAGTGGTTTCCGTCTTGTTCTCGAGTGCTTGACGTGTGCAGTATGCAGTGTTTCTGAGTGACGGCTGGTTTTTATCGTGTGCAGTGATTTCCAGAAACATCTTGAATGACGTGGAGTCTCTTCCGCTTCTGGAGGATCCTGCAGAAGACGATCCGGTGTCTCCAGAGCCGCTGTCGCTCCCGACAGAACCCAGACCTGCAGACACAGACGCAGACGCAGACGGGCCGCAGCCGACGGAGGACGCAGCGCTGGCGCAGGACTGGACTCGAGAGCAGAGGAACGGCTCGGCCGCGAGCGACGCAGACGCAGACGCAGCTCTGTCTGTGAGTTTAACCGCTCCGGTGGCTGCAGGAAACGCAGACGCAGCCAAACCGCCGCATGCTGATGAAATGTGAGGCGACTCGACCTGTTTAACTGCGACGGGTGTGGATCGTCTGAAACAAAGCAAAGAGAACAGCTTCTCTGACAAGCCTTTATTTATTCCCTCTGAACACAGAGATAGGTGTGTTTCACCTTCATCATCATCATCGTTATGTGCTTTAGTTCAGTGAGTCACAGCCCTAAAATAATCATATCAGTTTGTGCTGCATAGCACTGTCAAATGATTAATCGCAATTAATTGCATCCAAAATAAAAGTTTTTGTTTGCATAATATATGTGTGTGTGCTGTGTATATTTATTATGTATATGTAAATACACACACATGCATGTATATATTTCAGAAAAATGTTATGTTTATATATTAAATATATTTATTTATAATATAAATTATATGAATATAGATATGTAAATATTTTCAAAATATATGCATGCGTGTGTATTTATATATACATAATAAATATACACAGAACGCGCACACACATTATGTAAGCAAAAACTTTTATTTTGTATGCGATTTAATCATCTGACAGCACTACGAGGGGGGGGGGGCACAAGATGGTTTAATTTAGCTTAAAATCTGATTTCTGAAGATCATGTGACACTGAAGACTGGAGTAATGATGCTGAAAATACAGCTGTGCAGCACAGAAATAAATTACAGTTTAGCAGATATTCACATAGAAAACAGCTGTTTTAAATTGTAATAATATTTCACATATTTACTGTTTTTACTGTATTTTTGATGAAAAGAATGCAGCCTTGGTGAGCAGAAGAGACTTTGAGAAACGTTATGAATCTTACTGAACCCAGACTAGTGTATGTCTGAACAGAGCTTGTTTTCTTCGCGGAGCGTCCTAATGAAGCAGACGAGCCTGCGAGCGATCGTACTGAGCCCCAAAGCTTCTTCGCTTTTGCTTTTTATAATAGAAAAGCTGAATTAGCACAAATCATATAAACAGAGATCAGAGTTTAACACAAGTCGTGAAAAACCAGAGACCTGAGCCAAACCGGTTCAGTGAAAGACTTTGGCTTGTGGGAATTAATCTTCAGATCATCTGACGGTGAATGGATTGGGTCTCTTTTCTTATTTTATTGTCTTCTGAATAAAAAAAGACATTTGTAACATGTTTTGTTGCTGGTTTTGTTTATTTGAGCCACTAACAATTAATATTTAGTCTGCACTGCAAAAAAAAAGTGCCGTTTGTCTTGTTTTCTGGTACAAATGTCTAAAGATTCTTAAATCAAGATACATTTACTGGACGTACAAAAAGACATTCAAGTCTTGCTTTATGAAAAATGTGAGATTATACATAAAACCAGAACAAATCAGGCTCAGAATAAGTTTTTCTGACTCCATTAGCAGATATTTGTTCTTTATTTAATCATGAACTCACTTTATTTTGATACATTTTTCATTAAATGACATTTATTTACACAAAAACAGTTCTATAAGTGTAGTTTGTTAAAGTATACTGTACTCCATTTTGTCTGTTGCTTTTAAACATTCAATCTGACAAACTCTACAAACTAAAATTCTATGCATCAAGATAAGAATCACTATATGTTTGATGATTTTAACTCAAAGATTCAACTGTTCTTAATAGTATTTTACATCAACGACAGGCCACACAATGCATTAAGAGCTGGGGGTGTAAACTTTTTAATATTGACGATCAGGGTAAATTATACTTATTCTGTCTTCTGGGAAACATTTATGTATTTATGTAGCTTCTTCAGTGCAGTACCAAATGAAAAAAAAAATATGATATTTAAACAAAATGAGAAGAATTTGCACATCATCATCATCAACATCCTGTTCAAAGTTTACACCCCAGCTCTTAATGCATTGTGTGGCCTTATTGAACATCAGTAAATGTTTTCACTTTACATAATAGTTATATATGAGTCCCTCAGTTACCCTCGGTGCGAAAAGATGGATCTCAAAATCATACAGTCACTGTTGGAAAGGGTTCAAATATGCAGAAGATGCTGGAAAACCAAAGAATATGCCGGAGCTGGGGGTTTTTCTGAAGAACAGCAGGAAGTTGAACTGCTCAGAACCAACGAGTGACTCATGAACAACTATCACAACACACTAAGACAATCATGGGTCATCAGAAAACAACACAGATTATTAATATTCAAGGGTGTGTAAACTTTTGAACGGGGTCATTTTTATAAATTCAGTTATTATTTTGTCTTGTGGAGAATATATAAACGTGTTATGTGAAATAGTATTAAATAAACAACATGCAATTTTCATGATCCCTCTTATTTTGTTAAAATTAATATATTTGCATATTCTGGAAGGGGCATGTTAAATTTATGAGCACAACTGTATATATATATATATATATATATATATATATATATATATATACATATATTAGGAAAGTCTCATAGTCTCAAATTATTATTGCTTAACTATAAAGTTAATCAAGACAAACCTCGAATGTTGGTCTGACAGTTTCTTAATTCTCGTTTCAACCTAAATAAACATTTGTGACATTTCACAATGGTCTGGTTTTGTTACAAACGTATAAAAGTGACATTTTATAAGGTACACTGAAAAAAAAAATGGTATAGAAATCATTTTCACTCCGAAATTATTAGTACATTTTACAATTACAAAAACAGCAAGTAAATTAAACGTGAAATTTTGAGGTAAAACTGAAATAGTATTTTCGTGAAAAAAAAAGTGCTCTAATAACATTTGTTTTATTTATAACTTTGAAAATATATTTTCGCAGTGTAGGTATTTCAATCCTGTTTTTATTATTGGATAAGAAAGTGAAAAATGACGGGAGCGCGCTCTGAGCTCGTCACCGGAAGTTGTGCACGAGAGTTTCCGGAGCGCTAAAATAACGGCAGAACGGATTTTCTGTGGGACAAACGCACCGGCGTCGCTGCTAAAGCGGTAAATGTTGTTGTTATATCGCAGATATGATCGGTTTGACAGATTTAGGGCTCAGAAATCTGGTGTTTGTGTGCGATGAAGCGCCATTAGCTAGACGCGCTAACCGCTAACTTACTCTGAGGAGAAACATACACGAACTATACTCACAAACACAGTAGCGTTACGTTACTTACAACACACTGTACAGGAGTACATACACATATTTTAATATAGAGGAACTGTTAAATGATATATCATATGTAAACAGAGAGGCTTGCTGTCATGAACAGAACTGACGCTCTTGTGTTTCTGTTGTTTTTCTTTCTCTTCTGTCTGATGTTTTCTCTGCTGTTCCGTCGCTTCTTCTGTGTTTCAGCTGTTCTTTCATTAATCATCATTTACTCTCATGTGGTTCAAACCTGAGGACTTTCTTTCTTCTGTGGAAGACAAATGAAGAAGATATTCATTCATTTGGTTCTCCGTCATAATCATATAATCTGAATGACACACGAGAAGCCCAAATAACTCTGTGTAACGTTACTGTAGTAATTACTGCTGAATAGTAAATACATAATGCCAAATTTATTAAGTCCCTTTTCTCAAAAATTGTTACGTGAATTTTGGACATTTTCAAATCATGAATTTGAGTTATATGTTACTTCTTTAAGGTTTATGATTAATGCAATTAAGTTATTGCAATCATAGGAAATATCAATGACCTAAGTTTTTAATAATATTTATATTTATAAATATATTTTGTGTTTTTAAATATATATCTTATATAAGGTATGAACGAAATCTCAAATATATATATATATATATAAAACTTGCCCCTTTTAGACTTGCACTCTATTCATTTACTAACTGCTTGTTTCTTTAAAAAAACAAAACTAACACTAGCTTTTCTATTTGTTTTAGTTTTATTTATTATACAATTAACAAAAAGCAAAAAAAGGCCTCTAACACTAGCTTGCTCTATTCTTTTTCTATTCTATCTGTTTTCTTTCATTTAAAAAATAAGCGTCTGCTAAATGACTAAATGAAAATAGACATCTGTTGATTTCCTTTGATTTGTATTTAAAGACGTGTATAAAATATGTTGTCATATAATATCTGCTAATTTCTGATGTGCGAGTAGTTTTGCTTAATTTATTATATATTGATACATTTTTAAAAAATAACAAAACACTAGTCTGACTAACTAGCAGTTAGATAATACTTTTCATCCTCGAAGACCAGTTTTACCTCAAATGTTTTTTTGCAACTGACTGATGACCCTCGTGTGTTTAAGGAAAACGTTTGATGACTAACTTGTAAGACTAGTTTAAGCAGTTTATGCAGCCGTCTCCTGATGTTTGTGTACACTGATGCTAAAAATTCAGCTTTGAAATCACAGGAATAAATTGCATTTTAAAATATATTCAAATAGAAAGCAGTTATTTTAAATGGTGAAAATATTTCACAATATTACTGCTTCTGCTGTATTTTGGATCAAATAAATGCAGGCTTGGTGAGCAGAAGAGACATTAAAACTCTTGCTGTTCAGAAGCGTTTGTGTGGCAGTTGATGGATCAGTGACGTCTCTGTCGTCTGCAGATGCCTCGCTCTCGGCGATATCCGTCGTCAGAGCGAAGCCGCAGCAGGAATCATCGCGTCCGGTACGACAGTCGCAGACGCCTGCGCAGACGCTCCTCATCGTCCGGCAGCAGGAGGCGCCACAGAGACAGACGCAGGAGAGACCGCTCCAGGAGGTACTTCTTAAAGTCACGGCATTAAATGTTGCATGCACTGCAAAAAATGAATATCTTCCTCAGTATTTTTGTCTTGTTTTCCAATATCAAGATACATTTACTGAAGATGCAAAATGAAAATATGAAGTCTTGTTTTCCAAGAGTTAAATTGGGAATGAAAACTTGTTTTTCCAGTGAATGAAGCTGATATTCTGAGCCCATTGGTAGATATTTGTTTTAATAATAAACTCACTTCTGTTGGATCAGTTTCTCAGAAAACACAAATTACAAGGGTAAATAAACAGGCCCCTGGTTGTTTCAATGAGTTTTATATAGTATTTTCTTTACTCTTTACTTTAAAAACTATGTCTAAAAAGGGTAATATTTGATGTATTTGAGGTCTGAGATGTGTGAACGGTGAAGAGAGAGAGAGAGGACAAACATTTTGCATTTTAGCTCAGCATTTGTCTTAAATAGCCTGCATAGCACTTCATCTCTTATAACATATTTGACCAAATATATTCAATCTTGATTTTTGCAAAATGTTGCATAATTTTTGGGGGAAAAATTACAGTTTTGGACATATAAGGTAGTAAAAATATTTTTTAAAAATACCTTAGTATTAGTATTTACGGTAACACTTTATTTTAGGGTCTAGTTGCTTTTTAGCCATTTATTAGTACTAATTAAACACATATTAATGCCTTATTCTACATGACCTTATTCTAAATCCCTAATCCTACCCGATACCTAAACTTAACATCTACCTTACTAACTATTAATAAGCAGCAAATTAGGAATTTATTGAGGGAAACGTCGTAGTTAATAGTGAATTAGTGTTCCCTATTCTAAAGTGTTACCGTATTTACTAATGAGCATGTACACTGCTAAAAAAAGGCTTATCTTACTTAGAATTTTTGGTCTTGTTTCTAGTCAAAATATCTAAAAATTCTTAAATTAAAAAGCAATAATTTTAATAACTAATAATTTAGTTATGGAAATAAATTAAGTGCATTTTGCTTAAAACAAGTAAAATTCTCTTGTTTTAAGAATATTTTACTTACCCCACTGGCAGATAATTTGACTAAATATCTTATGTTGTTTTGCTTATCATGTGAGTGCATCTTAATTTAAGAATTTTGAGATATTTTGACTAGAAACAAGACCAATACTAAGCAAGATAAGCCTTCTTTTGCAGTGAAAAACAAATATCTTTTAAAGAAATTCTGTGTGAGCATGCGGCCGATGTTCTCAGCTGTTTGCATCTCTCTGGTCTCCAGCTGCGAGGAGCGCGAGAGGAACGGCACGCTCACTGACAGCTTCTTCAGACATGACTTCTGCGCGGATCGAGACGCCGGAGCGGAGCACAGGAACAGCCGACGCAAGCGCAGACGCCGCAGAACAAGAACACGCTCGCACAGTCAGAGCCGCTCCTTATCATCTGTGAGTATGAATACACTCCTGCTCTGATTATCATCAGTCCAGATCAGTCCAGCCTGATTTCAGATTCAAGGCGTTCTTCAGTCCTATTGAGAAAGTAGAGAGATTCAAGCATTTACATACTTCATTCGTTTCCTATTGACTGGATTATTTCATGTGTGATCTGATCAAACCGGATCGATTCAGGTGTTTAAGTGAAGGATTTTCAATCAAGGAACCAAACAGAGATCCTTTATTTACACCAGAGAAATGAATCACAATATTAATTATTCATAAGTCAATTTATTTTTCACCTTCTTTCCAAGTTCTGTACCTCAGGTCCAAAAGAAATGTAGAAAGAATATACAAAATGAAAACATTACATCTATTTCCATTTGTTATTTTCACAAGGATCACATGGATGTTCACAGAGCAGAGGTCACGGTTTATAATGTATTATTGGTTACTGTGTTATTTCTGTTTCAAAAGGCAGCAATCAATAACACTTTAATATCTAAAAAGTGTTTGTGATTTTATGTTGTGAAATTAATAAATGCATAATAATCGTGAAACCGTGATTATTCCTCAAGACTATAATCGTACCAACAAAATCTATAATCGTTGCATCCCTACTTGTGATTGTGTTTCATCTCGCTTCGTGTTTATGTCAGAGAGCACATACAGTAATACACGCATTGGTTTCTTCTGACAGAAGGACTTTTTGTTCATCCAGACTGATGTCAGAGTTCATGTTTTCCATCTTTCATTACGTTATGATGTTTGACGGATGAATTCAGCCGCAGCCTTTAAAACGATTGATCTGTTTGTCAAGTTTCTGTAATGAGATCGTTTCTGTAAGTGTGTAAACGATCGTGCTCAGGGGGATCTCTCTCGTGTGTGTGTGTGTGTGTGTGTGTGTGTGTTTGTTGGGGTGAGTGTGTGTGTGTGTTTGTTGGGGTGAGTGTGTGTGTGTGTTTGTTGGGGTGAGTGAGTGTGTGTGTGTGTTTGTTGGGGTGTGTGAGTGAGTGTGTGTGTGTTTGTTGGGGTGTGTGAGTGAGTGTGTGTGTGTTTGTTTGTTTGTTTGTGTTTGTTGGTGTGTGTGTGTGTTTGTGTTTGTTGTGTGTGTGTGTGTGTTTGTGTTTGTTGGGGTGTGTGTGTTTGTTGGGGTGTGTATGTTTTGTTGGGTGGGTGGGTGTGTGTGTGTGTGTTTGTTTGTTGGGGTGGGTGTGTTTGTTGCGGGGGGGGGGGGTTTGTTGGTCTGTGTGTTTGTTTGTGTTTGTTGGTGTGTGTGTGTTTTGTTTGTTTGTGTTTGTTGGTGTGTGTGTTTGTGTGTGTGTGTGTGTTTGTTGGGGTGTGTGTGTGTGTGTGTGTTTGTTGGGGTGTGTGTGTGTGTGTTTGTTTGTTTGTTGGGGTGAGTGTGTGTTTGTTTGTTTGTGTTTGTTGGGTGGGTGAGTGTGTGTTTGTTTGTTTGTGTTTGTTGGGTGTGTGTGTGTGTGTGTGTGTGTGTGTTTGTTGGGGTGTGTTTGTTTGTGTTTGTTGGGGTGTGTGTGTTGGGGTGTGTTTGTTGGGGTGTGTGTGTTTGTTGGGGTGTGTGTGTTTGTTGGGGTGTGTGTGTGTTTGTTGGGGTGTGTATGTGTGTTGGGGGTGTGTTTGTTGGTGGGAGGTGTTTGTTGGGTTGTGTGTGTGTTTGTTGCGGGGTGTGTGTGTGTGTGTGTGTGTTTGTGTTTGCGTGTTTGTTGGGGTGTGTGTGTGTTTTTTGGGGTTCGTGTGTGTGTGTGTAATGAGATCTCTTGGTCTTGACTCTTCAGACTCTTCGATTGGGGTCTCAGGATTTCCCCAGGGGCCCGTGAGGAACGTTTAAAATTAGCCCGAGTCTCATCTCTCTCTGTCTCTCTCACACACACACACACACACACACACACTGTCTCTCCGTCTTCAAGATTTCCTCCTGTTCCCGCACTTTCTCCTGTCTCTGGTGTAAATGTGTGTTTTACAGTAGTTATGGGTAAAACAGAGTTATACTCTGTGCTCAAGAGCTTCTTGGACTGCCTCTGCCTGTGTGTGAGTACCCTTCACGCTCCGGCTGTGTGTTTATCAGCTTGTTCTGGCTGCAAAACTTTCTCCAGCAGTGAGCAAATCTTCATTAGTGATGCCCTCAAGGGTGAAAATGATTAAAGTAAATGTTTTTGCTGTTTCATTATCATGTTTGTGTTAGTCAGTCATCATTAGGATGAACTTTATATGAAACAGCAGAGGTCTTTGAGATGTGTGTTGTTGTTTTTTTTGTGTTTTCCTGTTCTGAAGTTTTATTGTGAGTTATTTAGCTCCACATTCCACTGATGACCCTGTAGATATTCTGTGTGTGTGTGTGTGTGTGTGTGTGTGTGTGTGTGAGAGAGAGAGAGAGTGTATCTCTGACCTTGTTCTCAAGTGTCTGCTGGGCTCGTCGTGTTTGTGTGTCCGTCTGGAGTCACTGTGTTCTTGATTAAGACAGACGAGGTGTCCAATTAAAGAGAAACACACAGCTTCATGTCTATGTGCGGCGTTCATTATCACAGACGCGTCCCTCAGCTCGTAATGAATGCTTAGTTCATAGTAATGAACGTATATGATGCATGTCTGACAACAGCTAATAAATGTTCCAGTTATGTCTCTAAGATTTCGAATGTATAACCATAATGCTTAGATTGAAGTATATTTCCTGACTTACAGCAGTCTTTAGTCAGAAGAACAGATAAAGTCATTCTGTGCCTAGATCAACCAAATATCAGAAACTTTTGCAGTTTTTTTTTTTCTAAAAAAAAGACAAACATAAATAGTGATTAAAGCCAAAATATTAAATGTCATGAATTTATATTTACTGAGTTATCCATTATTTTTAGAGTTTTAGAGGGAAACAAGATACATCTCTAGTTTCAACATTATTTCTTCTTCACACATTCCTCTTTAAAAGAACAACAGAATGACCCACCTTTGGTTCTTGACCACTGAAAATGTGTACAATTTAACATTGAACCACGTTGAAATTTCTATATCTGCTCTAGTTTTTGAGTTACAGGCATGACAGCTTCGGGAAAAAATCACAAGAAGTGCTTTCTCCCATTTCTGAACTGTCACCACTGGAATGTAATGCGACTGCTGAAGTCAACAGATTTTACTAATAGAGCTACCAATCTCTGTGTAAAAATAACGTAATGATGTCTTTCTGAAGTCATTTCACCCTCCTGCAATTTGGCTCTGAATCTCGTCATTTTGACCCTCCAGTGGATTACTCAGTAAATATTCATCCATGACATTTAGTTTTTTGGCCGCCGCCTTCATTTATGTATTTCTTTCACTAGAAAAAAAAAATCTAAATCTAAATTTTGATCCGGTTACTTTTGATATCTGCATTCATTTCTACACACTGACAGACAAGTCCAATTTATTGTTGTTTAACTGAAAATACCCAGAATTCTCCTGTGATGTTAGATACACAGAAACACACATGTTTGCAGTTGCGTGCAGTTGTGTCACCTAAAAGACTACTAACATCTGATCTGTTTATTTCTAACATTTGTGATCGTAGCAGTTCACTTTTGGACAAAAGCCACTTTCAGGAAAGTGTGATGTTTTTGTTCTGTGACACTGACAGAGAATGAAG
Source organism: Onychostoma macrolepis (assembly GCF_012432095.1). Lineage (NCBI taxonomy): Eukaryota > Metazoa > Chordata > Actinopteri > Cypriniformes > Cyprinidae > Onychostoma > Onychostoma macrolepis. Next base: position 674,778 of record NC_081170.1, on the reverse strand, counting down.
GTGCTTGTGGTTTCGGAGGGTTTCTTACTCGGAACACAGTGTGTTTTCTACAGTACGTGTGTGTGCAGGTGTCACTTCATCTTACTGTGTGAGTGTGATGACAATTGCTTCGTGTTCAGAAGTTTCAGAAATCTTCTTCTAACAGCAGATATATTCATAAATTAAATCCAAAATCTATAGTGAAATTTAAATAGCATAGAAACTAAACAAAAGTTAAATAAGCCGCACAAGCTCATAGAAAGTTCCCAGTGCATAATATGGAGATTTACTTGTAAATATTAAGATGCATTTCTATAGCTCTGACTGATTTGAAAATGTAAAGCTCCTGAAAAGGGTCATAGCTAACATTACCTGACCGCTTGAAGTAAATACACTACAGCGCTCATTTATAGGCATGCATTTATTGCTTGGTCGGAGCAAGAACACATAAAATGCATGTGCAGATTCAGTCGACTGATCAAATTGACCGTCCTGTTGGACTGAATTTACGGAGCAAACTATTTGCTAAAATAACCATAACATTACGCGGTTTTGTCAGTTAGATGCGTGTAAAAGTTGCATGTGTTACTGTAACAAACACTGCGTGTTTTCTTTCAGAGTCAGCATTGGCTGGTAGAGAAAAAAAAAAAGGTTTTTACTTAAAAATGAATGTAAGGTAAAGGTGCGAATAATTACATTTTAGACTCATTCTCAGTAATTTCACCAACAAAAATAAAGCCCTAGAAGAACTGTTGTGCGTCTCTGATCAACCCAGAGTGGTGTTTCATTAATGAATCCACATTTTTAAACCAATCGAGTGAGTCAGTGATTCAGTGAGCCATTCATAAAGCAAGTCACTTGCTTCGTTTCTGAATGAATCAGCTGTTTGAACGAATCGATTGAATGAATGACTCACTTATAAAGACAGTTCATTGCTGCCACCTACTGGCGCTTTTAGTTTTATAGTTAGAGTATTGTTTCTTTTTTTTAAAAAATCATTTCATATTTCAGTATTTCTTTGTATTTTTGTATGTTGAATTAAAATATTTCTTTCGAAAGCTACTTTTTTGTAATATCTATTCCATGTTTTTCTAAATCAACACAATGATAACTTTAAAATATCTTTAATAATAACTTTATATTTCATTAATCAGCACATGATGTGCATGTTAATTAATGAATCTCATTAATTTGATTAATTAATCGGCGCATTATGTAATTAATTAGATTTGTAAAAAAGCAATATTTACACAATACACAATTTCCTACCGTAAATATATCAAAACCTCATTTTTGATTAGTAATATGCATTTCTAAGAACTTCATTTGAACAACTTTAAAGGAGATTTTCTCAATATTTAGTTTTTTTTTTGCACCCTCAGATTCCAGATTTTCAAATAGTTGTATCTCAGCCAAATATTGTCCAACAAACCATACATCAATGGAAAGATTATTTATTCAGCTTTTCGGATGATGTATAAATCTCAATTTCAAACAATTGACCCTCATGACTGGTTTAGTGGTCCAGGCTCACATATGATCTGACCCCCCCGAAGGTCACTGTGTAGCTGGCACCCTGGTCAAAGGTAACTCTGTCTCTCTCGTCAGCAGAGTAACGGTCGTCTGCGAGCGTGGGCCGTTAAGGATGACGAGGAGGGTCATCTGATCTATCGGACAGGAGACGTGCTGCAGGACAGATGTGCGTCTGCACTGCATACTAGACTCTGCATTCACTGGCGTAGTGTGTACTGTGTGTTTGTGTGACGCTTGTGCTTGCTGTGCAGATGAGATCGTGGGGACGCTCGGGGAAGGAACCTTTGGGAAAGTGGTGGAGTGTATCGACCATCACAGGTGAGTCACACACACACACACACACACACACACACACACACACCTGGCTGTTCTCAGCTGATTGTCACAGGTGTTTCAGTGTGTGTGTGTGTTACAGGGGAGGCTCTCACATCGCTCTGAAGATCATCAAGAATGTGGAGAAATACAAAGAAGCAGCTCGCCTGGAGATCAACGTCCTGGAGAAAATCAACCAGAAAGATCCAGAAAACAAGAAGTGAGTGTCATTATTAATGGTGTTTGGGTCGTGATCGAACCCTGTGTGCTGCATACAGAGCGTCTCTGGACTTTTACACAGACTGACTGAGTCTGAGTCTTGAGTATGGAGTTGTAGTAATGATCGAGTTTTTTGTGAATGTTACAATGATCTGTATTGTTACATGCATTTCAATACAGATCATTGAAATGCATGAGGGCTACACAGTGTAATGGGTTTTTCAGCTTTTTCCTCAAAGATGACGACAAACTTTAATTAAATTCAACACATTAAATTGCTTGCTTTTTTCTTTTTACATTTCTGATATGAATGTGTACTGTTACACCTCTACAAAAGTCTATTAGTGTCTGATTGTAACTTTGTAGTTTTATATTATGTGGATGAACAACAGTAAAGACAGTCGGGTCTCTGTCAGTCTGTGTGTGCAGATGCTGGACTGGTTCGACTATCACGGGCACATGTGCATCAGTTTTGAGCTGCTAGCTCTCAGTACCTTTGACTTTATGAAGGAGAATCATTACCTGCCCTACTCCATCAGTCAGGTGCGACACATGGCCTACCAGATCTGCCTCGCCGTCAAGTGTGAGTACACACACACACTCACACATGTTTGTTTTTGTGCAAAGTGGGGATATCCCATAGGCGTAATGGTTTTTATACTGTACAAACCGTATTTTCTATTGTCCTACACCAACCCTACACCTAAACCTACCCCTTACAGGAAACTTTCTGCATTTTTACTTTCTCAAAAAAACTCATTCTGTATGATTTATAAGTGTTTTGAAAAGTGGGGACATGGGTCAATGTCCTGAAAAGTCACCTTCTCCTTGCAATACCTGTCATACCCTTGTCATTATATGTCTGTGTCCTCGTATGTCACAAAAACACACACACACACACACACACGGGTTCCATATGTGACCCTGGAGCACAAAACCAGTCATAAAGGTCGATTTTTTTAAATTGAGATTTATACATCATCTGAATAAATAATCTTTCCATTGATGTATGGTTTGTTGGACAATATTTGTCTGAGATACAACTATTTGAAAATCTGGAATCTGAGGGAGCAAAAAAATCTAAATATTGAGAAAATCAGCTTTAAAGTTGTTCAAACTAAGTTCTTAGCAATGCATATTACTAATCAAAGATGAAGTTTTGATATATTTATAGTAGGAAGTTTACAAAATATCTTCATGGAACATGATCTTTACTTAATATCCTAATGATTTTTGGCATAAAAGAAAAAAGGATCATTTTGAGCCATACAATGTATTACTGGTTATTGCTACAAATATAGCTGCTGCTTATGACTGCTTCTGTGCTGCAGGGACACATTTGTGAATGAAAGCTCCTGCTGTGTCTGGCTGTGAGCAGACGGGGGTGCTGCATGCACTAATGAACAGTGTATTTCCTCTCCTGCTCGCTGGGTCATTTGTGATTATGGTCTGTTTCTCTGACAGTTCTCCATGACAACAGGCTGACACACACAGACCTCAAGCCAGAGAACATCCTGTTTGTGAACTCTGATTATACCGTCACGTCTAACCCAGAGAAGGTGAGGCGGGTTACATCCACTGATTCTATCATTTAAAATGAATCCGCTCTGATTTCAGATTCTGAATGTTTTAAGGACATTCACACGAAGGACAGTGACTATAAATTAGTGCTGTCAAACGATTAATCGCGATAAATTACATCCCAAATAAAAGTTTTGTTTACATAAAATGTTTGTGTACTTTATTATGTATATATTAATACACACACAGTATATATTTAGAAAATATTTACATGTATATAATTATAGTCATAATTTATATTCTAAATAAATATATTTAATATATAAAAAATATTCTGAAATATACATGCATGCGTGTGTGTATTTATATATACATAATAAATATACACAGTACACAAACATTTTATGTAAACAATTTTTTATTTGGGATGCAATTTATCATTTGACAGCTCTACTATAAATGTATAATGTGTTATAATTGCTCTAATTCTGTGCGAATAGAGTCCACACTACAGCTATAACGATAACGACACAGAGGAACGATGTCACTGATATCACTTTCAGAGCCATGAATTATAAAAACATTGACAGCCAATCAATAAAGAGCATTTAAAGCAGCAGGCGACAAAACTGCAGTGTGTTTAGAATAAACAGAACGTAATCGTCCGTTGGTCTGTGTGTCTCTGTGTGTGTGTGTGTGTGTGTGTGTGTGTCAGAAGCGAGACGAGCGCTGTGTGCTGAACACGGCTGTGAGGGTGGTGGATTTTGGAAGTGCCACGTTTGATCACGAGCATCACAGCACCATCGTTTCCACCCGACACTACAGAGCGCCAGAGGTGATTCTGGGTAAGAGAGCATGTCAGTGTGACCCTCTGACGGCTTTCAGCTTGAGTGTGTGTGTGTGTGTGTGTGTGTGATTTTCTAACTGTGTTTCTGTAGAGCTGGGCTGGAGTCAGCCGTGTGACGTCTGGAGTATCGGCTGTATTCTGTTTGAGTACTACCACGGATACACACTCTTCCAGGTGTGTGTTTGACTTTAACTGAGAGTGTGTGTGAATTTATTGTGTTTCAGTCACATGACTTTTTCGCTCATCTGCCAGATTTATGAGCATCAGCGGGATTTCCACATTTCTGTGATGCGCAGCTGTATTTTCAGCATCATTACTGCAGTCTTCAGTGTCACATGATCTTCAGAAATCATTCTAATATGCTGATTTACTGCTCGAGAAAAATTTCTGATTATTATCAATGTTGAAAACAGTCGTGCTGCACAATATTTTTGTGGAAACCATCATACATTTTATTTTTCAGGATTTACAAATGAATAGAAAGTTCAAAAGTACAGCATTTATTTGAAATAGAAATATTTTGTAACTGTCAGGGGTCCGGGTCCTGTGTTTCTCGCTCTCACCACCAGAGGTCACTGTCTCCCGGATTCAATTCCCCTGACTCCACTCACCTCATTATTGAGTTATTTGCCCCAGCTGTTTTCCTGATTGCCTTCCTTACTTAGGCTCCCTGTGTTTTCTGTTCGGGGCTCGTTTGTCTCACTCTTGTGGCAGGTAATGCCTGTGATTTATGTCTGCCCTGTGCCTCGTGTATGTCGCTTTGGATAAAAGCGTCTGCAAAATGACTAAATGTAAATGTAAATGTCTTGTTTTCAGTGCTTGTGTTTGCTCTGGCTTTTTCCCCTTCGGGGTGGTTTCATTTGTATTTTGGTTTATTTTGTAGTTTGTAAATAAGGGAAACATCATTTGCCAGCATTTGAGTCTTCGTCTCTCCCGTTCCGTGACAGTAACATTATAAATATCTTTAATGTCACTTTTGAGCAATTTAATGCATCATTGATGGATAGAAGTATTAATTTCTATTAAACACACACCGCAAACATTTGAATGGAAATGTATCACAGTTTCCACAAAAATATTGTGCAGCACAACTGTTTTCAACATTGATAATAATCAGAAATGTTTGTTGAGCAGCAAATCAGCATATTAGAATGATTTCTGAAGATCATGTGACACTGAAGACTGCAGTAATGATGCTGAAAATACAGCTGCGCATCACAGAAATAAATTACAGTTTAACACATATTCACATGTTGGAGGGCTTGTTTTTTTTTATATTTATACAACTGTAGATAGAGTAAATAATGCACAAATCTGTACATAATCTTTCTGTTACAGATTCATATTATTATTACCATATTATTAGTCTCTTTAATCTTATTTAATGTTCTTTCTGTTCTCATGTCATATATGTATGTATGCATGTACTGTATGTACCAAGAGCTCCTTAAAAACACAACAAATTCCTTGTTTGTTTGTGCACACTCTGTGAATAAAGCTGATTCTGACATAGAAAACAGTGATTTGAAATTATAATAATATTTCACTGTTTTTACTGTATTTTTGATTAGATAAATGCAGCCTTGGTGAGCAGAAGACACTTCAAAAACATCTCAATTATTCAGTAGCTTTGACCAGTAGTGTATATTTAACCACAATCCATCTCTGTGACACTTTTCCCTGTTGATGCTCATAAATATAAACATAACTGTTCCTGAATCAGATGCATACGTGTTGTTTCTTACATGTATGTGTGTGTTTTAGACTCATGATAACAGGGAGCATCTGGCCATGATGGAGCGAGTACATGGACCTGTTCCTTCCAGGATGATCCGGAAAACCAGGTCAGGAAACACTCGGACCATTGATTGATTGATTGATTGATGCTGTCAGTGTGAATAGAGTCCAGTGTGAGAATGACTTGACCTCTGCCCTCAGGAAGCAGAAGTACTTTTACAGAGGCCGTCTGGACTGGGACGAGAGCACGTCTGCGGGACGATACGTCCGAGAGAACTGCAGGCCTCTGAGAGTGAGTGACCGATTACTCTGACCATTAATTGGATAATTATAATTATTTTCTTTTTTTTGTAGTAATAAAATAGACCTAAGTGAACAATCGCCTTTAAAATGATTTAGAATACATATGTGAGACACAAAACCAGTCATAAGGGTAAATTTTTTGGAAATTGAGATCTATATAGGACAATATTTGGCTGAGATCTGAGAAAATCTGGAATCTGAGGGTGCAAAAAAAATCTAAATATTGAGAAAATCGCCTTTAAAGTTGTTCAAATGAAGTTCTTAGCAATGCATATTACTAATCAAAAATTAAGTTTTGATATATTTACAAAATATCTTCATGGAACATGATCTTTACTTAATATCCTAATGATTTTTGGCTTAATAGAAAAATGTATAATTTTGACCCATACAATGTATTGTTGGCTATTGCTACAAATATACCTGCTGCTTATGACTGCTTCTGTGCTGCAGGGACACATGTGTAATAGCAATGAGGCAATAATAATTAGTTTAAATAAAGTATCAAAAGCAAGCAATCATATGGTTTTATTGAACAAATCTGTTAAAATACATTATAAACAATAGAGCTTGTGTACGCATTATATCAAATGCCAGCAGAGGGCGCCAGCGGCCTGATCATATTGTCCTAATCCCTGTTTAATATTGACCAAACAACGTTTAATTCAAATGTCTACTTAATTTTTTATATTTGGCCATTTCTTTACAATAGAAATGCTACAGCCGCTGTAATTTCCTGAATATGTGGACATCAAAACGTGTAAACTCAGAGCGAGGGTTTGAGCTTTTATTTTGAAATCACGATGAACAGTTAGCATATTGAGAAA